>NW_026125323.1:0-128065 GCF_943737965.1 Phodopus roborovskii | reverse complement strand
CATTACTAAATTATAATAGTATACAAAGTTGTTTTACAGTGACCTTACTATTATTACCTCATGTCTTTCTAAAACAGGTCCTAGGGAAATATGTCAGCTAATTCACTGTTATTTATCTTCCTTTTAATAGTAACATTTTTTCTAAGTGGTATTGGCCTAATAGACTCCTTTTGATACCAATCAGTGGATTAAATAACAATACTTTCGGAGTCTTTCCAGCATGGTTTTTCATGCTCAGAAGCCATTTCTACTCATCTTTTAATAGGGCCGCATTTTTGCTCAAGCCCATAGGTGTTACTACAGAAACAATTAGCTCTTGGATTCAGGTGTAAGCAGAAGGATAATTGGGAAATATGCATTCTCAATTACATGGCTAAGTGCTACAGAGTTACACAATGAAAAGAGAATTAAAGGATATGTTATGGCCCATTTCAGAATGCCCGCTTGCAAATTGACAATACCTAGTTGGAAATGTGCTTGCATTGTTCCCCTAAAGTACACTAACAACGACCTTTCATCCTTCTCAGCATGTTTTACCAGAGAAGCAATTAGGTTTAGATGATTTTGTTATTTGTTTAATCCCTTGCTTTTATTCTTTGCTTTTTCTTTATTTAGACTGTCACTTGAGTGTTTGGGCAACTAGAAGAGGAGTTGCTTTCTGAAACATCTATTTATATAACTCAATTTAAATTACTTTTAGCATTCTAAAAGTCACTGTTTACAAAACAAATGGGAAGCAAATACTAGAATCAAGTTATATTTCAGTATGAGCTGTGAGAGACCTAAGGAGGCCAGTTTTACTGATCTTCTTCCTGGACATTAAGGAGTATTATTGATTTGCTTAAGGGCCTGGTTTCCCTACAGGGAAGCTAGAACATTCATAATTTAAGTATTAGGAGTGAGATTTTAACTGAGACTGAAAAAATAAGGCACTGGGGGAAAGTAGCAAGTGGTCAATGCAAGTCTACTTTACTTTAGAAGATGTTACCATGAATACACTACTTTTAGCATTATGTTAACCATAGCAGTGCTCATTGAGGGGCAACCTTTCCACTGATCTGTTTCTTATGGCTAGGTACATCCTTGCTCTCCAACCTTATTCCCTAAAGGAAAGATGAGGAGCTGGATTCAGAAAAATACAATTCAGCCTGGGAAAGAGCAGCAAGAAGCAGTCACCTTGAGATGAGACGAATCATACACTTTGGAATACATGAAGATGTAAAAGACTAGTTGGTAGTGTGTGGGTATGCAAGGTTTAGGAGATGAAAGAGCTTAATTAGATTTTTAGGATAGCAAAGCAAACTTGAGGATTTTAAACAAAGAAATGTGATTGGATTCACCCTTAAAAAATACATCTATTTTCTACAGAACATCTACTGAAGTAAAAAGGTTGCCAACTGATCCATAGTTCCCAAAGGAGTTAGTAATATTGATTGACTAAATCAGGGTATGAAGCATTTTTTGTGTATTTAAAAGCAAACTTGAGGTGCTAGGCTACTAGGCTCATTTTTTTTTTTTTTTTTTTGAGTATAATAGGGTTGTAACAAATATCTGTGTCTCTTCTTGTGTTTGCCTATCAATAGATATTAAAAGAAAGTTCTAGATTGGAAATGCCACAGGGCTTAACTGTGCTGCCATTGGCTACTTTTTGTTCTGTAAAGATAAGCATAAGAGAAAAGCTCTATACAATTTCAAAGTGGATTTCTAAGCATCCCTTTGCATCTGATCCTCCTTGAAAGAAACAATAAAGATGAATTAATACAACTGGTGTCTTATTCTTCTGGGATATTTGGGAACCCATAGAACTTGGAAGAAACTCTTTAGCAATGTGGACACGTCCCATTTCCCAAGGCATTTCCACTTCCTTTCTCTTTCAGTCTTTATCATGATAGAGAACAAAAAGTTACAGCTTTTTGTTGGTCTTTAGTGTGGTGCTCAAAAGAGATCAGAACATCCCTGGGCCCGAGGCCCCTTCCTTCTTTCTGGGAGCTTCTGGCTGCAACTACAGCTGCACATAATTGAGTGCTATTGCTTCGTTTTCATTGAATTCATATTTGTGACTGCATTTATTTACGGCATGGAGTACAACTCTTCTGTTTTCAGTACTGATTCTAAGTTCTCTTCTAAACTACATTTGAGTAGGGAAGTCAATTTAAAGGCAAAAATTAGAAATGACATAGGAGATGCAGATATGTGAAAAATTGTGCAATAGAGCTGTCAGATTCTTTGTGTCAGGTTACTGACTGATAGCTATGGTGACATAAAGGGAACCAGAAATGATATGGTCAGGGCCAGGTCTCTCATCTGTCCCTTTAGACATTGCTGGTCCTACTCTGCTTTTCTGATTTTTCTCTAAGCAACAATGTAGCTTCACAATGAGTGAATATAAGATAGTGGAAAGCCTTCATTTTGCTTGACTAGTTTCACAATGAGAGTAGAGGTGGGTAAGCAGAATAAATGTATTTTTTTTACTTTCAGGAAGCAATTGGTTTTTGTTGTTTTTGTTTTTATTTTATTTTTAGATTTGTTGTCTGCAAGTGAGTACTTTGGCTGAATAATTATATATGTGTACCATGTGCCTAGTGTCCACATGTAGATTCTGAGAACTGAACCCTGGTCTTCTGCAAGAGCAGCAAGTGCTCATACCCATTGATTTATCACTCCAGCACCCCACCCCCAAATTCTTTAAGGATCTTATATTATAGTGGCATCTTGTTCCACCAGTAGGCTTGGGGTGGTGGCCACACCATAGGATATGACTGCAGTGTGTGGGGAGAAGAGGCTTTCACTCTCTTGGGTTGTGGTCAGAGCATCATGAAGGGCAGAGGTTGCATCTCCTGAAGCAGAAGAACATTGTGATTATTTACCATCATAGTGTGAATGCTCCCCAAATAAATCCCTGTTACTTCTTTATCTGGTATTTTCAGACTTCCTTTAACTTGCCATCATTATACTCTACCATAACATGACATATACCTGTTAGTGAGGGGATATAAATGAACTCCCCTCACAGAGTTGGGGGAGGGGATGGACAGGGTTGAGGAATAGTAAAACAAAAACAAAAACAAACTCTGGATTTAGAATAAGTAATACGGAATGCTATGCTATTCAGAAAAGAAAATCAGTGTACTTTATTGCAATGCCTATAACATGAGGGGCTCTTTTCTCATAGTCAGAAAGGATATTTGAAAGGATATTTCCTTATACCACAGGAACCAGAAACCTTTCTGGCTTCTTGGATGTGGCAGAGAATAGTGACAAGTAGGGGTAGATAGAATGAAGCAGAACATCATAAGCCATAGAAAGGGACTTGTCCAAGAGGTATGACAGTGTGACAGTGATACACAGCCTTGGAATTTTTGTGAGATAATGGTATGGTCTAGTTCAGGTTTTTAAAGAGACCATACCATTTTTCTTGTAGCAAATAGAGTCTAAAGACAGAAAGAGAAGTAGGTAGCCCCACAACTCTGATTTTCTTTAAGCTTTCATCTTAGAACTTTAAGGAATTCCAGTCTTCAATGATGCAGATGGGAAACAACAGGTGAAGTGCGGTAAGCAGTATTGAAGCTATTGAAGCTAGCAGGTACTCTACTAAAGAAATAATTCACCTGAATACATACAGTGTGCATTAAGGAAAGACCCAGTCATCCTGTGATGCTGAGTCAGGTAAGAAGGAAATTACATGAAAACAAACACAATGACTGAATGGAAAAGGGAGCTCCTCTGAATTATAAGTAATTTTCTTGTTTGTGCAGCGGATTGTTTATAATTAAATTAGTCTGAAGAGTTTAAAGTATGAAGTCATGGGTCCCCTTAATCATATTTCACTAATCAGAAGAAATTTTCCATCTCTTCTTATCTATTCTATCAATTTCACTGCATTTTTTTTCTACATAAAAGACAAAATATACAGATCATGGTCTCTGCACTCTCAGTTCCCAGGTTCTAGCAGTAAGATAGACTCATTCCCATGTCATCTTTGCAGCCCTTGAGTTTCTTCTGTCTGGAAGGGCATTGTGCTTGGTTTACTGCTCTGTGCTCACTCTCTTGATATTATGTATAATTTGAAAAAGTAAATCCCAATGTGACATTACAATATCCATCTAAGCAAATGAATGAAAGACCATTCATGTAGTTAGTGCCTTAACTGACACACTTCTAGTTTGTTTCCATATCATATCATTTTTATAGTCTATGCTACAAATTGATTTATCTAAATCGGCCACTAAGTATGTGGGTAAATCAAGCAGTAGTAAGGTAGTCATCTGTCTCTTCTTCGTTATAATGTTCTACAGACAGGTACAGAATAGGTGGAAATAATTCTGAGTTAAGGGGAAAAAAAGTGGTCAAAGCAGATAGAAAAATGGTTCAGTGGTTTAGAATACTTGTTCAATCAGGACACAATAATCCAGCTGCCCACCAAGCCCTCATAACTTCGTTTTGGAGGAATTTGATTTTCTTTCTTGGCCTCTGCACAGACATGTGCCCCCACACACACACAGAGATGCACACATATACATGTTACGAATAGTATTTTCCCTCCGCTGGTCCCACCGCCCAGAGTCGTGGCACCATCCCAATTAACACACAAAGACTCTGTATTAAAATAATTCTGTTGGCCAGGTACTAGTTTCTTATTGGCTAGCTCTGTCTTAAGTATTAACCCAAATCTATTAATCTAAGTATTTCATGTGGTCTCATATTACCAGAGAGGGGGGCAGGATCTTTGTTCTCTCAGATCTCCCCATGCTGACCCCTCCTTACTACTTCCTCTTTCCTCCTTGTCTCCTAGTCCCACCTATCTTGCTCTCCTATTGGCCAACAGTGCTTTATTCATTAAACAATATGAGAAACATATTTACAGAATGACATCTCACATCATATACGCACATACACACCTGCACACACACGTGCATGCACACACACACACACACACAAACACACACACACACACACAAGGGGGAGAGGGAGAGGAAGAAAGATTTTTGAACAGAACAGGAGAGAACATGAAGTTGTTTGGGTATTTAGATATGGTTGAATCTGAGAGAAGTTGGGGAAAGGAGGTGTGAGTATGAACCATACATATATGAAATTCTCAAATAACTTATGAAATATTTTTTTAAAGGAGAATTTTTGAGAAAACGTGCAAATTGAGTTTATTTTTTTTAAGGAAAAATGTGGAGTTGACCAAGTGAGAAAAATACTTCGGGCAGGAGGAACTAACACGTGTTAATGTGAGAACTTATGAAGAAGCTGTGTGTGCCTGAGGTTTTTAGTTGAAGTTATGGTCATTGTTTTGAGACTGCCTGAGGGTTAGCATGACTGGAGAGAAAGTGGAAAGAAATAGTCAGGGTCAGACTAGGGGATGCCTGCTGTTCCACACTACCCAGTGGAAAAGGAATTATGTGATTCAGTCCTGAAGGTTTTAATGAACAAAATATCTGCAATTACTGAATAGCATTTAAAGTCTGGTAGTGCAAATTTACTCTCTTGCATCATTTCCTTCCTGGAGTAAATGAACTTTGGGGAATAATATTAGTTATTATTATTAATCTGTAGTGTGCATGGTAGAATTGAGACTGGTGTCTGTTCTTAGACAGGTGGAGACGAAGTGAAAAACAAATTTGCATTCCAGCATTTGTGTGTGTATTCTTCATTTTAGTTTTTAATATATATATATGTATGTATGTATGTATGGTGGTAGGGGAACAACACTGGTAAGAAAGAAGGCTTGGAAGAATTAAGAAGCATTGCTGTAAATTACAAGGATGTAAAAATTGTATGTGCTGCTGTCATAGATGAAGCCACATTTTTGTAGTCTGATATTGAGACAACTCAGTTTTGCATACTTGACTTCCCTCATATCACCACACACTTATAGATAAGTTCAATTTTATAATAGATCAAATAGCTCTCATGGCTTCAAGCTTGCATGAATGCGTTTCTTTTAACTGGAGTACTTCCAAGCATGATTTTATTTAACTCACTTTCTAAGGATTAACTTAAGCTATCAGCAGCCTTTGGAATATTTTCTGTCTCTTGAAAACTGGATTGCTTTTCCCTTTGCTGGTTTGCTTAAAGACATGCTTTCAAATGTCTGCTTATCTGTGGGTTTGGATGCGTATCCTTCTATCCCATAAGGGACAGTGTATGAATATGCAAATGTGAATATGCAAAAATAGATACATATGCTTGTATTTGTATCTGGAGGCCAGAGGTTGATGTTCAGTATCCTCTATTATCACATTCTAAACCATCATTTGAGACTGGATGCTTTAGTAAATTTAGGGTATACCATTGGCAAGAATTGAATAGCCATCTGTCCCTTGAGATCCACTTGTAATTGAAATTCCCTGTCCCATCACCTGAACTAGTGATGCAGATGAGCACAATCATGGGAGGATTTTATGTGGGAATCCAAGCTCAAGTCCTCTGGCTTCCATGACAAGCACTTTACAAACTAAGTGGTCTCTTCTGCCCTAATACAGGAGATTCTTGAGGCAAAAGGTGTTACTTTTTGGCAGCTATCCCCAGTCCTTAGAATGAGCTGCAGAATAGTAATGCATAGCTATATGATAGTTATTTTATTACACAATATTTTATTATATCTATTCTAGTAGCAATTACTCAGTGTCTTACCTTTCCAATAGAGCACTTATCTAGCATTGAA
This sequence comes from Phodopus roborovskii, assembly GCF_943737965.1. NCBI lineage: Eukaryota > Metazoa > Chordata > Mammalia > Rodentia > Cricetidae > Phodopus > Phodopus roborovskii. The sequence goes on along the minus strand of NW_026125323.1, from coordinate 121,395 downwards.
TATTACATTGGATGATTTATTCTAATTATTCTAATGTCTTAGGTTCTTGGGCTGTGAATATGAAGGAGAGATTCAAAGGCAAACAGACCAGAGGAGAGGAAATGACTTTCAGTGTAATGATTAGCACAGAGTTTACTCTTCAAGCTTTAACCTTAAGAATAAGAAATCAGTCCCATAAAAATCCATGAGGAAACTTTCTCATGCACACAGAAGATAGCAAGTCCAAAGGATGAAGCTGTTTTACAAGAGCATTAGATGTGTCACAAAACTTGGACATTCCAAACGCAGAATGTGTATACATATGAGTGTTTGCCAGTATCTCTGCACTTAAGCTTACATAGCTGGATATCTTTGTTTCCCCTGTTTAAACTTTCCCTCTTTTTTTTTCTGTATCTGAGCTGAACAGCTACTTAAATAGTTTATAGTATGTTAAAATCATATTAACTGGTGTTCTTTTACAAAAACAGTGAAGGTGACCAAAGGGAGGTTTTCCAATGTGTTCCTTTTAATCTACACTTAGCTGCTGCTTGTGGCTCTTAAATCGGCATTCTTTCTGGCTTCCTTGAAAGGAACAATCAGATAGACTGTAGGTGGTCCTACTTCGACAGTTGAAGCTTTATTCTTAGACAAAATACAGCCAGGATATGCTTTGATTACTGAAAATTCTATGACTTTTTACGGTGCCTCTGTGTGTATGTGTTTGTGTCCATATGATTTGATCTCTAGAGCCCCGATTGTATAATTAAGAATCAATTGGCCAAAACCTAATTTTGAATATATAGCCACTTTCATTTGCCTTCTGGAATGTTTTGCCTGGCAATATTGCATTAACAACTAATGTACTCTGAAAATCAGCTAGAAATACCAAATTACTCTGGTCTACCTAATGTTCTCAATGGGGCATGCATTTTACATTAAACACAAGCATTGGCCACTTCATATTTTTTTCTATGAAAAATGCCTGAACATAGGATGTTTTGACCACTAGATAGATGAAAGCAGGTTGGAGACAATGCAGCTAATCAAGTAATTCCAGCTTGAAGGACCCTACATACCCCTACTACTCTGGCCCCCTGCCTGATGTGTCCAGGCCATCTCAGTGGGTACAAGGTGATCAAAACCAATGTCAATGAAAAACCCATTGCAATTAGAATGCCTTGATGAGGACTGAGTATTTTATGTAGCTTTTTATTTTCTCCCCTTTCTGCTTTCTACTGGAGAAGTGAATTAACTTCTTCTTGCCAAGGAAGTACAAACTTGCTAAGCAGAATCATAAAAGTACTATTCAGGGACTTGGTATTTTTTACTATAAAAATAGATACTGTTTTAAACTTATGCAAACTAGGTTTAATTTGCCCTCATAAAATAGAATTTGTATTACCTTGCTTCTGTTGTTTGGAAATTAGATAACATTAAAGAATATAATAAAATACAATGTACATTTACTTCTATTCCCTTCTATGGAGATGAATTTTATTGGCATCTATTGGTTATTTGAGTCAATTGCAGACAATTTCTTTAAGTTTACTTTAAGATTTTGTGATGTGAGTCTGTTGCTTTTGCAAGGATTCTCTTGTCTGATTTAAAAAAAAAGAAAAAGAAACAGCTCTTCAGATAGAACATTACCATGTTCAGGAAATAGGATCAGAATGGATCTAGTATGTAGAAGAGTGGCTCTCAACCTTTCTAATTCTGAAACCCTTTAATACAATTCTTCATGTTGTGGTAACCCAACCATAAAATTATTTCATTGCTGCTTCAGAACTAATTTTGCTACTGTTATATCATAATGTAAATATTTGATACATAGACTATCTAATTTTTGACCCCCCCCCCCCCACAAAAGTGTTGGGACCTACAAGTATTTGTAGTTAAAGAGAATATGTATGTGTGCTGTAGGTGGGCAAATTGCAGGATAGATATTAATTAGCTTGTTAAAGTATACGTAAAAGTTATATTAAAGAATGTTAAATGTTTTTATCTTGTAATTCTTGAATATTAGTACATATACTTTGGTACATTGGTCACAATTATTCTTTAGTGATGATTCTTTTGCTGTCCTGTGTGTGGTTTATGCTTGATTGTATGTATATACTTGTGCATATGTAAAGGTCAGATATCAATCACTCCATATGTTAGCTTCTTGAAGCAGGGTCTCTCACTGGACCTCTCATCTCAGCTAGGAAGGCTGGCCAGTGATTCCCAGATACCCATTTATGTTTGTTCTATACAGCCCTGTGTTTGCAATTCAGCCAGCTATGCCCTGCTTTGATATGGGTAATGGAGCTATCTCAGGTCCTCATGCTTACATAACAAATAGGCTTACACATAGAGCTATTGACCCAATGCCACTCAATGACTTTGGTCTGTGGAATAGCCTCTCTATGTAATTCATGTTACTCTATCTCATTTGGCAATTGTGGTACTAGGATGAACCATATTTGGACATTTACTCATCTGTCTCTGGTATTCAAGCACTTGTCATGTACTGTGCCCACTAAATTCTTAATCACATAAGGATAATGAGACTTCAATTTTATAGGGAAGAAGGCAGCGAGTGGAATTGATTTGGTTACTCATCCTGTTGTAATTTCCACACTCAAAACTGCTGACAATTTTGTGTATCCATTTTTCAATAATGGTAAAAATTTCATTGTGAGTAATGACAAGAAAATATGACAGAGTAGATGAAGGTTGTCTTTATGAGACACTAGGGCATATCTTCAAAGATTAAAATCTTATTAAATACAGGATATCAGTATTTTGCAATAGAATATAGTATGATCATTAGGTAGAGGTCTTTTTCTTATGGACTTATTATATCTATGACATATTTGTGTAATTTCCATAAGTGTATTACATCTTTATTACATCTTAATCTTTGGAAGTTCATTGCAGGATTACAATGTAATTGAGCTAAGTAGTTATATATTATCTTTCAGTGTTATTAATACCAAACAGAGATTAAATTCAGACAACTTTTGTAATATTATATTTGAATTTTATTATTCATTCAGTTAGCTATTGTTTATATGTGTGGCTACATGTTTGTGTATGTATTACATACATTCAATCAGTAGCCCTTGGGAATCAGAAGAAGGTATTAGATCCCTTGGAACTGGAGATACAGGGAGTTGTGAGCCACTATGTATATGCTGGCACTGACCCTGGGTCCTTTGTAAGAGAAATAAACCTGAGGCATCTCTGTAACCCCTCCTTAAAATATAGACAATGATTGGGACTCAGTTTTTGACAATCAAATACTATTATCTTTCTGTAAATATTTTCAAAAGCATTTTGATCTACATGGTTATACTGAAAATTTATCAGGTATATAAGTTAGACCTACATGCCAGTTAGATAAAGATACTTGAAAAAAGTCCCAGTACTTTAAAGTTAACTCCAGTAAACTTTAGTTAGTTTACTGGATTTGAACTACTGTTAGTACTGGATTTGAAGAGTTGTTTTGACAATAAATAATGAAGAAGTGAGAAGTTAAAAATCATGTAACTATCAAATACTATATCCGGGATTTATTTCTCTGCCATTCATTATGTATAGATATATACTGGAAAGAGAACTTTGAAATGTACTTTACTGAGCTATAAGAAGCTATGGTAACTGTAGCTGTGACAAAAATACCTGAGCAATGAGCAAATTGACTTAAAGGAGGGGACTGATTATGCATCTCCACTTCTGAGGTTTCAGCCTGAGGCAAATACCCTGGAGGCAAACATCCTGGAGGAAGAACATGATGAAGGAAAGTTGCATATCTCAGGGCAGCCAGGAAGAGGGAAAGAGAAAGAGAGAGGATGGGGATGAGAATATCCCTTCAAAGGAAGACTCATTTGACCCACCTCCTCTAACTAGTCACATTTCAGTAGTTTGTTCAGTGTAGTCTCATTACCATTAATGGATTAATCCACTGATAAATACTATGCCACAAGACAGGGAACGATCCTTCATCCTTGGAGCTTTGTGGAAGAACACTTCATATCTAAATCATAACTGAAACTGACATGTTAGAAGATTCCTATCATTGATCTGCTAATTGACAATTATACCTTCTACCAGTTAAAGCAATTCTATGAAGTTTCTTAACACAACCTTATAGAAAGTGTTCTAATTAATCTATAATTAGTTCTTACCCTTTGATATTTGAAGGAGAAAGTTTATACAATACACAGGATTTAATACTTCATACCTATAAATATTATAATTGTCAACAAAGATTAAAATGGTTTCATGGATCAGATTTAGGTCTATAATGGCATGTGTCTATTTATTTATCTCTTCTTTTTTCATTTTATTTATTTTGATGCTTTCTGCATTATATGGTATGTTATTTTCCATAAAACAACATGATACTATAGTGGTGCTAATATATGTACTTATATGTCATTTAATACAATTTTTAGCATTCATATCAGAAAAATAATATGATGATGGAGGTCGTAATTAGAAATGTAGAAATTCTCAAATTGGCCTCAAACTTATATATCTTACCCACATTTTTATGTATATTTGCTTATCTCCCTTCTCACTCCCTATCCTTGATGTCTATCTTAGTCCATTCAGAAAACATGACAAAATTTCATAAATTTGACTGTTCATAAACAGGAGGTAAATATCTCACCATTCTAGAGGCTTGGAAGCTCTACATCAAGGTACCCAAATATTTGGTTTCTGAGGGCTTCCTTTAAACTTATTCTTATTTCCTTACATGGTAAAGGGATAAGGGATTGTTGCCAATCTCCTTCAGAAAGGATGCAGATCTCAGTCATGAAGGCTCAGCCCTCAAAACATTCCAATAGATGCTAGCAATCTTACTTTGAAAATTAAAATCCTCTTTCCCACTCTCCTTCTCCTTCTCCTTCTTCTATCTCACTGTTCATGTGTAAGCATGTGTTTGGCATAGGGAAAGAGACAGAGACAGAGAGAATGAGCATGTGCTTTCCATAGAACATATATGAACGTCTTCAAAAAACAACCTTCACTTATGGCTGGCAAAGTCTGTGCACACCAGACTAGCTGGTTCAGGCAATTCAGGTATTTCTCAAGTCTCCACTTCATGTTTCCCCTTAAGTAAGAATTAGCACTATATTCATTGAACCATATCCACAAACCCAAGGAGTAGAATTTTAATTCCCAAATTAGGGAGTAGTAGAAATGTGAGTTTTGTTGAGACATGCCATTTATATAGTATCAGAATCTGCATAATTATCTACACACATCAGTTGTTGCAAAGGACTAAATAACATTGATCCATCATACCAGTCAATATACTGAATCATAAAGATAACTTAATTTGATTTGTATATTTAAGAACATTCTGGGCATTAGACAGGCATTGCTTCCCCTTATTCAAAGAAGGTGAATCATACTGGTTATTACAAGAAGGCATGATGTTGTCTCTTCCTGTCTGGCCAGCTTTCTGCAGAGCAAGGAACACCTTCAGAATTATTTGTAAATCTATATCTCACATGTTTCATTCCTTTATCCTCTCACATTGGTTACTTTCTGGAATTTCTACATAAGCTGTTTTTAAAAATCACTTTTCACTCATCTTATTCCTAGCTTTACTTTAAAGATTCTAGCAAATCTCTAAAATACTTGCTTTGCTTTGTAAGACTTTTCTAATACATCTTCATCAAGTGAAATTTTTTAATTCTTGATTGGAACCATGAAAGCCAACACTTTTGTTTTAAATAACAGCAAACAACCAAAGTCCCATAAGTAAAAACCTAAGTTTATTTCTTTTATTGGCCAGTTCTTATTATTACCATTTTCAGGTTAGTTATCATGGCAGCTTACTCACCTAACATAGAAACAGAGCTCCAATGCACCTAGTTAATCTCTTGTTAATAATGAGAATAATTTTTACATTTATGAATCATTTATGAAAACTATTTATCAGTGTTAAACTTTAGCTCTAAGAGCCATGCTTGTTCTGGAAGCTATGCATATGAACAAGGTGACACAGCTACTGTTTGCAAGATGTCTAATACCACTCAGTAATTGACTTGGGGTTTATTTTATTTCTCTCCAACTCAAGTACTTCCCCTAGCTACACAATGAGTGAATTCCAGCTATGTTGGGTAATTCCTGTGAAGAAAATCCTTTTTTCCCATTGACTTCTTTATTAAATTGAAAGTCCATGTCCTCTGTGTGGGGAATTCTGCAGCAGTCTATTGCTTAATACAGTAGCTCAGTGGGAAATTAGAACCCTTTAAATGAGCAAAAGAGAAAAGCAGGAGAAAGAGGCATGATAGGAATGGCTAGCATTCTATAAATGTGCTCCAGTTAAAGAAAGGATAATGGTGGTTCAGAAACACTTTCAGGCTTTTAGCTCCAGTGCAATAAAATGTAAGACTCAATAGAGAAGGAAGCCGTCCATAGGTTTGAAATCACAAGTGTTCATACTGGATAAATGATGTAGAACAATTTGTTTGAGTCCTTTGAGTTCCATATTTTTCATGTGAGGAAAGAAACTAGCATGGAAGTTCTCACATTTGGGTTGATAGGACTGAGTGAGGGTCATGTGTGCTGTGAAGAACATGGGCAAAACAGATGTGCCCATTCTAATGTTCCTGCTGTGAAACTGTTGCTACTTCACCTTTATTTGTACATTCTTAACTCCCATCATTCAAAGACTGAAAGCTAGAATGACTATGTGCAAAATTTACAGACAATAAGAAGCATGAATCAAACTCACTTCAGGGAATAATATCTAAATTGGTATTTTGATATTTGATCACTTTTGAATTATAGACAAAGTAATCTCCCACTTTGATTCCCGGTTTTTGTTGCTTTTTTCCCATGTTGTCACAAACACACTTAAATCAGAAGCAATGTGTGAGATAGCCACATTCTCCTTATGATTCTGTACTGGCATCATTTAATCTTTTCTACATTGATTCACTCAACAAACAAGTATTGAACCACATGTGTACATATTGCGAAGAATAAAATCTTGTTTGCACCAGCAATATTTCCACAAATGTGTGTTTCTTAATAAGATTTGCATGTCAGCTAAAAATATCCTGCTCTTTGTCTCATCTCAAGCAGAGTTTTTCAACAGAAAAGCAATGTGGAAAATGATCCATTTGAGATCAAAAGGCCTTGCTTCCTGTATTACAACCTGTCTCAATGAGAAGTGTGCTGGCTCATCCTTTATGGACAAAAAGTGCTTTATCAATAATTCCACTGTAAAATCTTATTTGAAGGTCCCAAACTATCTTGATTTCAAGACTACTTAGGGCTACACATACTTCAAGGCACGAGGAGGGAATAAGTACTAGAATTTTGCCACACTGTCTGTCACGGAGCTAACATTCAGTTTTACTCAAAACCTGTTCTGTGAGGCATCAGTAGCTGTTGTGGCACAAAGATTCCCAATGTTGGTGTTGATCACCGAAGCCAGTGAAGGATTAATTAAACTTTAAGAATAACATATAGAATGCACAGTTGAGTTTTTTTGTCTTACTGATCTGTGATGTGTATATGCCACTGAGGAATATGAGATAAGATGGCCATAATAGGTGGGTTTCTAATATGTATCACATTTTTATTTGTTCCAAAACATTAACAACAAAAATAGGAGAGAAGATGAGTTTTTCAGTTAGAATATATTACTTTTAAGATATTTTTGAGCAAGGTTAAGTGACCATCTGCAACATTGACGTTGGGGCTGCTCCTTTTTACATCAACTCTATAGAATATCTGCACCACTCAGAGTGGGATTCATCCTCTATTCTGGTTACACAGTGAAAAAATATTTGATAAATAGTGAGTACATTTCCTATTGAAAAGAAATTTACTTGGTGCTAAGTTTTGACTAAATTTTAAACTCCTTATGTGTGTTTTTTACAACTTTTTGACAAAACGAAATAGCAAAAACAAGAACAAAACCAAACAAACATTAAAACCAAACCCCTCCAAAAGCAACTAAAGCCAAACCAAACCCAAACAAACCCAAAATTACCTGTGGTAAGATCAAAACAGTTAGGATAGCAAATGGTCAGAAATTCTACGAAGTAAATTCTCACAGGCAATCTTTATTTGTCTGAGGTAGCATTTCACTAAAGAGGCCATGCTAACTTGAATTCAATATCTCTTGCAACTGGCCAATTCTCTTGCAACTATTGTCAATTCCTAGGCAGGAAACAGCTGTAAGGAAGGAGGATTTGTTCATATTTTAGTTCATGGATTAAGGTTTAAGAAAATATTGTTAGTCCGTTTTATATGGAAAGGTATAATGGAGTTCATGGCAGCAGAAACATATTTCTGGGACTCCTCACATCTGGGGAGATCAGGGAAGCAGAGAGTAGGGAACTTGTGGTTTTCAGGAAGCTTTCTCTAATTCCTATTTTCTTTGTCAGTCCTGGTGTTTAGCTCATGTGAGAGAATTGTACACATTCTGGGTGATTTTTCTTTTCTTAGTTAAACCTCTCTGGAAGTACCCTCACAGGCATGACTAGACCTGTGTCTTCAAGGTGATCCTATATCTTGCCAAGTTGCCCAGGAAGACAGACAGGTCACCACAATAGTCCTCTCCAGTGTCAGAATGGCAGGTGTCTGTCACTCATAATACCACCACCACCAACATTTTTTTCAAAGCTGGATACATGCCTTAGTTAGAATTTCAATTGCTGGACTTACAAACTACAGCCAAGATTTCTGAATCTTCTTCTAATCCCCCATGACAGCACACCTTACCAGCAGGAAGCAGTTTGGAAAAAATGATGCCCAAATTCACAAATATTGTCTATAAATGTTTGTTTTCATTTAAATGGACTTGGTTATATAAAATAAATAAAAAATTCTAAAAAAAAGAATTTCATTTGATGTGAAGAGACATAATGATCATGACATCTCTTATAAAGGAAAGACATTTAATTAGGGTACCTTACATTTTCAGAGGTTTTGTCCATTATCATCATTGTGTGACATGGTGGCATACAGGCAGACAGAGTGATGGAGAAGTAGCTGAGTGTCCTACATCTTGACATGCAGGGAACTTATAGTGTCTGAGACACTGGACATGCCCTGAGCATATATGAAACATCATAGCCTGCCTCCACAGTAACATACTTCCTCCAACAAGGCCACACACACACTCCAACAAAGCCAACCTCCTAATAGTGTCATTCCCTTAGGAGGCTACTTTCTTTCAAACCACCACATTCCATTCCCAGACCACCAAAGGCTTGTACCATGTGACAGTGCAAAAAATGTATTCATCCAACTTCAAAAGTTCAAAATCTCTTCTGAGTTTCATGCTATCTCTTAACTGTAATCCCTTGTAATATTAAAATAAAAAAATCATATTCTTTCAACATGAAATGGCACAGGATATTTATTATACCCCAAAATGTAGGGAAGGGAGCATAGTGAGGAAATACCGGACCAAAGTAAAGTCAAAAGCCAGCTGAGCAAATTCCAAACTCTGTATTTCCATGTCTGTCAAAATGTTCTTCATATATCCAACTCCCTTTGGCTTTGTTAACTGCAACATATTTTTTTCTTTTGGATTAGTTCCACTCCTTGATAGGAGCACTGCTCAGTGGGTAGCCCATGCCTCTGGCATCTCAAAAAACCTTGGAGTTTCCACAGTAATCTAGTTTTCACTTTCAGAGCTTCACACAATTGCCATTCAGGGGAAACCCTGACAAGTGCCTGGCCTCAGTGGTTTTCCTTAGTTGCTGAGGAATACTCCCTACTCCCCTCCCCTTTTTCTATCCTTAAAGCCAGACCACATGGCTGAAGTTCCCAAGTTCTATTTCTTTCTGGGGCTGGAACATGATTCTCTCATTTAGTTACATCTTCACTATATTTTTGTTTTCCATGGTTTCCTTCATTGCCTAAGTTTGGCTGTCCTGGAACATACTCTATAGACCAGGCTGGCCTCAAACACAAAGATCTGCCAGTCTCTGCCTTCAGAGTGTTGGGATTAAAGGCATGCAGCACCACACCCAGCCCTCAATTTTTCTTTAATTCCTTTTTTCAAGTTAAAAATTTAGCTAAGTGGGATCAGAACTTGCCCTGATGTCACAAGTCCCTTTATTCTGTTTCTTAATCTGTTTATCTCCTTGCTCAGTTTGCTATTTTCATTATAAATCTTCATTAGAGTTACTACTACCAACCACATAATGAATTCTATACTCTGCTGGTTTGAGGTTTCCTTTGCGAAGGGAATTAAGTCAAAGCTCTTCACTTTAGCCTCAGGCAAACTCTTTAGACAAGTGCAAAAAGCAGCTACATTCTTCAAAATATCACAAGAATGATCCCTAGGTTACATATTAATATTTTTCTCCTCTGTAACCTATTGAACAATACCCCCACAGTTCATTAAATCACATTATTCAGCTCCATTGTCTTCCATGCTACTACTATGGTCCATTACACAGCCCTTAAAGTATTCTACGACTTTTCTAATCCACAGTCCCAAGATCCGCATTCCTTCAAACAAAAACACAGTCAGGCCAATCATAGCAATACCTGACTCCTGGTACCAATGTCCATATTAGTCAGGGTTCTCTAGAGTCACATAATTTATAAATAAATCTTTCTTCCTATATTTCTCCCTCTCTCCTCTCTCTATCTGTGTGTGTGTGTGTGTGTGTGTGTGTGTGTGTGTGTGTGTGTGAGTGTGTGTGTGTGTGTGTGTGTGTGTGTGTGTGTGTGTGAATTAATTGGAATGACTTACAACCTTCAGTCCAGAAATGACTAGCTGTGAAAGGAATGTCCAAGAATATAGTATCTGCTCAATCCCATGAGACTGGGTGTTTCAACTGTCTACTATATATGCTGAAATCCTGAAGGAACAAGCTCTGATGCTGGTGAAGAAATGGATGTGCTGACAAGGTGAAGGAAAGCAGGTGTAGAAGAAAAGAACCCTTCCTCACTTCCTTTATCCATTATCCTTATATGGCCTTTCATCAGAAGGTGTGGCCCATGTTAATGGTGTCCCTGCCTACTTTAAGTTCTGGATTAAAGGCATGTATTAACCAGCCTCAAGATTCAGATCAAAGGCATCTTGTCTTCTTGCCTCAACATCCTTATCTCAAGCATGCCCTCAATTTCTGGATTGTAGTTCATTCCAGATATAATCAAGTTGACAACCAAGAATAGCCATCACATTCCCCCTTATGATAACAGTTCATGAAGTGATTCTATTCCACTGCTGAAAAGTGTTAAAGTGATAAACATGAATAGATGTCTTTGTGATTTATAATTTGCTTTCTTTGTGGGCTTCATTGCTCAGTGATGTTCTCTGCAGATAATGGGTATCAGACAGCTAGTGAACTGCATCTCTTCACAGAATGATCATGAACTCATGGTGCTCATTAACCAATGAGCCCAGTGTTCTATTCACCTGTGATTTTCAGTAGGCTGGCACTTAGAGTACATTTTCAACTCATAATATTCTCAGATTACAATGTGGTTTTTAGTGCATAGAGTTTATTAGAATATAAGATCAATGGTACCCCTATCTGCTTTTGTAGATCTCTTGGCATCATCAATTATGCTCAGATCTTAATTTAATTCTAAAATAGTGTTATCTTGTAAATCTCAGTTTGTAAGTATTATTTGTTTGATTGATTGATTTTAATATGTGATAGCATTTTTTGTCAATGTGGCATTCCTAATGGATGGATGCCCAAGTCAGATGAATGGATGAGGAGACTGCAGATTGTTAATCCTTGGATACCTTGCCATTTGAACATAAATTCCAACCAATAAATACATTCTCAAGGGTTCTTCTTAATGTTTATGAAAGGAGCCACAAAGCCAATATAATTGTTTGTGAAATATAAATCCTTTTAAATAGATTAACATGTACTCTTATACCAGAGGTGTATTTTTTAAATGTTAAATAAAACTTTATTTTTTTTCTTTAAATTTAGTTAAAATAAAGATTCTTCGAGATTGGAAGGCATAGTAGTCAATTGTATGCCATTTGTGACTCTCCTAGGCTTCAAAAGTAATTCCAAACACACAATCACACAAATGGCACTGGTTAAACTCAGTAAGGCAAACAAGAAAATAAAATGGGAAAAGAGTATGGGAAAAGAGAGATATGTAGACAAAAAGTTTTCTGGCAGGGTTGGGAGGGAGTATTATTCAGGTGAAAATGTCACAGAACAGCATTTATTAATACAAAGGAACATTTTGAAACAAACACCTGGCATGAGAACAATTTCCCTTCTTTATGTCTGAAGTATGAAAAGCAGACCACTACTACACTTAGAGGAGAATTGTACTATGACTTCTTTTATATTTGTCATATCATAAATTTTAACTCTGCTGTATTTTTGTTTTCCATTGACTTTAGTCTTCTTAGAAGTGAGAACTGAGTATAGAAAGAGAGTCTGGAGGCAGAGGACTGTGGTATTCATCATCCTGTGAGAGACCCTGTAAGCTTGAGCAAACAAAAGCAACTTTCTTTTCTTGTTGAATGTGTAAATGGAAAGAAGGAATGTCTATTGAGGATGCTGCAGTTATGAAAATACATGGGGAACACTCAGTACCTTTCTTCATACACATAGTGCACTTTTATTAAAATTGTGTTTATGGAGGAGATGATTTATAGTTTCACATAAAAAATCATATTTTCCTTATTTCCTCATAGTTTTTATAATACTAATCAAACCACATCCAACTAAAGTTGAATATACTGTACAATAGAAAAAATAAATAATGGATTGAAATTGTTTTGGTAATGTTTGTGATACTGTTTTATGCCATCTAAGTTTTGGCTATGGAGAAACAGATAAACATCTTATCTGTTATCAAGAAGATATTTAGTACATTACTGTTTTAGTCACTGAAAAGTGCTCTACTAGGAATAAACAGGAGAAGTGAGGACTTCATCTGACTTGTCTTAGTGACCACCTGGTTTAATTCTCCATCCTCACTGAGTCACTATTGCGGTAAATAAGGATCAGGATAAACAAATAGGCCGAATAGATGTTTATTCAGGGAGAAATAACTTACAGCCTAGACAGATGAACACCAGGAAATTCAACCCGATCCTCTCCTGTCCAAGTCACACCAAAAAGAGGGCGCCTTTCTGGCCCCCTCCGACCTCCTTCCACAGGTCACTTCCGCCCATGGCTCCATCCCCCAATGGGCGTGGTCAGTGCTACAGAAGGAGACAAAGTGAATATCCCACTACAATTCCCCTTTTAGTCTAAAGAAAAGATTTAGGCTTAATACAAAAATTATATACAAAACAGTGAATAACAAGTGTGCTCAAAGAAAAGGAAAATCGAGAACAAAATAACCTACATATCTAGTCCTAGGGTGAGGGCATAATGGAGTTTACAATAGAGTTGTCCTAAGCTGGAAAACATAAGTCTAGTACCTAATATATCTAACTAGGAAGAGAGAATAATAGTTGTGATAATTTAATCTTTAACCTCATTAAGACCTGAGAAGGAAATTAACAATACTAGAGTAGACAGGAAATGCGGATGGACAACTTCCAAAAGGTGCAGCAAGGACAGAAACAGCAAGCCACCTGAACAGTCACCCTAGGTCTCACAGCGACGTTGGTACACCCAGATTTGGCTAAGGCCAAGAGTACTTGACAGACCACAACAACAGCAGGGAAATAGAATGGCTGTCTTACCCTGACTTGGCAAGGTCAAGCAGTCTTTTATATTTGTTTCCTGCAAGCACATAGGACTGTATGTCCAAATCAGTGGTCAAGGTGGGGGCAATTCTATGCCCAACAGGCCATTAGCTGAGGCGAGATTGAACTCCAGCAGGAGCAACAACAGTGTCCAACATATTTTTGGGAAAGTACACAATGCTGTCAGGAGCAACAGTGTCTCATGTCAATGGAGTACTAATATTAAAACATTTAAATGCCATGTTCTGCATGTCTATGAAGTGATTGAAGATTAAGCATCTATATCTGACTAATCTCATAGGTACAGGAAATGTGAGTGAAGATAATCTGTAATACTCAGGAACTTAGCTAAAAAGACTGATTAAAATTTCCTGAGTAAAGCAGGAACAAATACTTAAACAATATAACTATTTACATATACCAACATGTAAATCCCTAAAATAGAGGTAGAGTATAAGTGTCAAGACAAGAGGTAGAATTATAAAGGGCAGCAAGATAAATATCCCAAATTGTATCAATATCCAAAATGTCTTGAATACAGGAAAAGTATACATACATAGAGTATGGTAAAAAAAATAATGTGCATAAAATATTATAAGTGGAAACATTTAACACAATATAACAAAATATAAACTTAATTTTACATAGCTTACCACATAAGAATACACAACAATGTAAGCTGTAAAATACTATCTCATTCTTACTCAAATTCTCAAGAAAATAGGCTAATCTACCTATATCCCATCTAAACCATACCTTTACCAACCATTTACTATTCCTGTCTAAAAGATAAACCTGAGTGTAAGCATCACCCAATTATAAATAAATTGTTTTGAGTCCTTGTCTCTATGTTTTGAATTTTATCATTTTCAATGTTTTGAATCTTTGTTACTAAGTCTCCTATGGTTTGTACAAGTTTCTTATTGTTTGCTGTAATCTCAAACCATTTCTTTAAGAATATCATGTTAATGATGAAACCCATTGTTATTACAAAATAAAAGTATATATTGGTCCAGTCATAAGTTTCTTTTGTTAAAATCCCTTTTACATATGAAGTAAAATAATTCCTAAAGTTTTGCATAGTAAAATTATCTGCCATAGTTATGGAACAATTTATCTCAGATTTTATATCAGCTTAAATTGCAAAGGATGTTACAATTATCTTAGGTGTAATTCTGTTGTCCTGGAACTTTGATGCTTTTAGTTGTATATCTCAGCTTGCGGTAGCTACGCCTGGAGGTGTGTCACCAAATAGTGCCTAGCCGCCGAGGCTCGTCTGATCCCTGTTCCTGTAAAAAGTTTTTAACAAACTAAGACAAGCAGAATTTTGTTAAAAGGGGACTTTTGGAGTTACTTGTAACACAAGACGAAACGCCTGCAAGCCGGGCGGGTGCCACCGGGCGGGTGCCGCCGAGCGGCTCTGCGCAAATGCAAAGTCCCGTGTGGAAATGGGCAAAAAATGTTAAGCAGTAAGTGCCTTCTCAGGTCTGTTTTAGCTGCAAAGATCTCCTTTGTAGTAAGGAAGAGGCAAATGTCCCAAAGCTGTGGTGAGTCCACCTGGTTAAACCCTGCCCGTTGGGGAAGGTGGGGGAGGGGGGCGGCTTCTGCCGCCTGGGGGCAAAACCCAGGTAAATCCCACTTCTGACACCAGATATTGCGGTAAATAAGGATCAGGATAAACAAATAGGCCGAATAGATGTTTATTCAGGGAGAAATAACTTACAACCTAGACAGATGAACACCAGGAAATTCAACCCGATCCTCTCCTGTCCAGTCACGCCAGAAAGAGGGCACCTTTCCGGCCCCCTCCGACCTCCTTCCACAGGTCACTTCCGCCCATGGCTCCACCCCCAATGGGCGTGGTCAATGCTATAGAAGGAGACAAAGTGAATATCCCACTACAAGTCACCAGTCATTTTTCTCATCTGCAATATTCTGTGTCTAAGATTGTTTAATGCAAGCCAAAACAATAGGCCATTGCCATTTAATTCAATGTGTAGTTTTTAAGAGGTCAAATATGGAGATATAAAACCTGCAGATAGCTATTTAGATGGTGTCTTCTTGATAAATTACTTTGTGGACGTGCACTACAGAATAATTCTGTTTTATATTTTTCTAAATAGTGTCTCATCTTTTTAATAAGAAGAATACACATATATTAACAAACAATTTTGGAAGAAATCTACCTACAATGTATTGAACATTTATTTTATAGCAAAAACTGTACCTTTTAAACCCAGTTTTCTGACCTGGTAAATATGGAGATAACTATTACAAAGGGAAAGGAGAAGATTGAGCAAACATTGAGTTTTGAAATCCCTTCAAGTTCTGGCATGCCTATTTCAGAAATTCGTCTTTTCATTTTCCATAAATCAGCTTCCCAAGATTTCAGTTCATACAGGTTTGAAAAAAAAGGAAAGCAATGATTTCTTTAAAATTTTACACAAAGGATACACAATCTTCAATTTGTGTGATTTATTACTTTGTATGTATACATAATTTTCACTTACAGAAATAGAAAGTCAATTCACAGTGTTGTTCATACATTTTGTACAAGATGGAGAGACACTTCAGACCTTAAGAAGCAAATTCAGCCACGGTGAAGAATCCTTTGACTGCCATCTCCAAAATCATCTGCATTTGAACCTAAGTGTGTTTCATGTTTTCTGTGTGCATGTGTTTGTATGTGTTCATGACTCATGAAGATGGGTGGCATGCTGCGGAGGGGTGTAGATCAGTTTTTCAGATCTTCTACTTAGGAAAAATCTGCTCTAATTGGTAAGATTCCTTTGACAGGCAGCTTCGTAGAAAATGCTTCAATCTATTTTACCTGCTACCTATTAAGATGATTGGATATCACAAAGCAGCATTTCAGCCTCAAACAATTTCACATTTTTTACAGCCATTCATTTCACATCTTTCCAAAGGATTCCAAGGAAAAATGATGGGAATAATGAAACAAAACATATCTTTAAAAGAGAAAGAAAGAAAGCATGCCTGAAAAGGCTGAGAGAATGCCTAGTTCTGTGTACACAGCTTCCTCCAGCACCTTTCAGCAACATATTTCTCTTGATTTACTCCAGCTGGTGGTTTCTAATTCCTCCTCAGCATCTTGGAATAGCTGTTTTCCTTGAAGCTAATCTCTCAGGCTTTGCAGATGCCTCTCTGGGTTTGGAATCCCTAAAGAAGGTGTTTGTCCTGGACAACCACATGCTTTTTGCTCCTTTTCCTTGGCAAGTATTAACACTTAAACAAACTTGGACTTTTCAGGTAACCTTTGAATCAAAGAGCTCCTGCAGATCCATGTGGCCTAGGAGTTTAGGTAACCTTTGGAGGTGACATGGGTGGCATATTAGGGTGGATAAAATAGAATCCACTTCTTTTTTCATGCATTAAGCACAAAATGAAATTGGTTTTGTGGCAGGATTCATAACTTGGGGACTGTGCCCATACCTACCTTGTCAGTGAGAAGTGATAACCATTTCCTGTAGAGCATGTGACACTGTAACAATTCACTTAGATGTTGATTCTAGAAATGAGACAGGGCTGATTTCTCATCTGTTCCTGCCTTAGTCTTTATAAGAACTTGTATGAGGGGTAATCTCATTTTATCTTCAATTACAATGTAAACAAGTCTAAATAAATTTAAACAGTTTAAATAATTTTCTAAACCACTTAAAAGTCTTAGAAATTGCATGTAGTAAAGTTTTCAGGAATAAAATTTTAATTCAAACTTGGTCATGTGGGACTCAAAAGTCAAACATCTTTCTGGCTTCATAGCCCTAGCTATAAGCAATAGTCTGTTTATGACTAGAGGATGATGCCCATCTCTCTGTTATATTATCTGTCATTAATTGGTCTTATTTGTTCTGTAGGTTATAGATTTAGGGCACATATATGTATTCCTCCCATGCAATTTGTAGGAATTCAGTAACATGTCTTACTACTGTTCTATTGCAGTGAAGAGACACTGTGCTCAAGGCAACTCTTCCAAAGGAAAGCACTGAATTGGGGCTTGCTTACAGTTTTAGAGGCTCACTTCATGACCACCATCATGAGAAGTAAACAGGCACGGGGCTGAAACAGTAGCTGGGATCTCTATATCCTGATCCATAAGTTGCAGGCAGAGATGAGAAATAATGGCTCTGGTGTGGGCTTTTCAAACCTCAAAGCCCATTCTTAGTGACACATTTCATGCAACGAGGCTACATCTCCTAATTCTTCCCCAAAAGTTCCACTAATTGGGAACCAAGCATTCAAGCATATGAGCCTGTCAAGGCTATTTTCATTCAAATTACCTCATGGAGTTAATATGTCTTTTCATGCATTAATTTATGTATATAAGTACCTACATATATACAAAGTGGCACAGAAAATGACAGCTAGTGGTACCCTAGAGTGGTCCCCTGAAATTATAACAGAGTTCAAAAGTTACTAATTGCCTAGTGACCTTATATCCATTCTGACATAATACTGTAATGTAACAGTTACATATTTGTAGTGATGTTGGAGTAAAGCAACCTGTACATGTTGTCATAACAAAGTGTGGTTTATAGAATTAAGTAGAGCACGTAATGCTCTCTAACACATATTGACAATGTTACTGCTTTCAGATTCTTTTTCTTATGATTTAACAATGTACTATTTTTACTCTTTATGTAGTACAATTTACAATAAACATAACATAAAACAGCATGCCATGTTTCACAGGGTGAAGTCTGATACATCATGTGTTTACTGTGTTTTGTGATTGTAAGAAGAGGTCATTTCAAATGCTGATATGACAAGATTCCTGCCTGCATCAATTCACAGAAGCTATGGGTTCATGCACAAGGCACGCACAAGATTGAGCCAGGCAAAATTCCACCATTGGTGTGAGAGGGATTCCACCATTATCACAAGAGATATAGGCACCTGATGGCTGCTGAGCAAGGTAGAATCCTTATCCTTTGGGGGAAATTGCTGCTGGGAGGTTGCTCACCTGGCAGTAGATAATGTCACATCCATATTCATATGGCCAGCAATACCTTGACTTAGGAGCTGATTAATAACAAAAAAAATGACATGTAGTTTGGCAGGAGATGGGGTGTGGGTGCTAGGGGAAAGCAGAGATTGCTCAGTAGTGATAATACAAATATGATCATTATACATTGTATCAATATATAGAACTTCAAAAGAATAAAATAAAAGTTATAATTAAAAAATTCATTTAAAGTGACTGACTCACCTAGGTTTTTGTAGCTACCACTTTTTTATGACAAAGCCACCTAACATTGTATTTCTCAGGTAGTATCATCATTGTTGTGCAATATCAATGTTATGTGACCATGAAAACCACATATATTCTCTTTATATTTTTATGTCTATATATAAGCATATTTATTGTTCCCTTATTTCTATATTTGCATTTTCACAGGTAACCTTCTATTCGAGAATCCCTCCCCTTTTTCATTTGGAAATGAGCAAACCACAACTATTCCTGGCACACTGCTCCAAATTCATTTTTAGATATTGATATTAAGTCTTTTAAACCATAATGATTTCATGCATTTATCTTATTTCATACTTAAGCAAAGTTAATTATTTACCTGCCAATACTATTTCTATTTTTAAAATAAACATAAATGAGGACAATAATATTCATAGTGAAGTAATAAGGCTAAAATAGACAATATTAAAAACATTATTATACTCTATCTGCCTTCAATGCTGCCCCCTGAAGTGTTTAGAATGAGGCAACTGAGAACAATTTGAGAAAATTATTTTTCTGTTAAAAGTAGCTTAGATTTAAAGTCTGTAAGATATACAGATTCTCTGATAATCAACTTTCAAATATTGTACTTGGGCAATGCTCAGTTCCATTAACTCATTTCCTGGATTTCATGTTTCTTCATGTTCCTTGCATGAGTAATTGGGAACTCATGCTAGAATCTGAGGATGCACATGCTTCATACCTATTATTGAATTATTTCAGCCTCACAGTGTCCGTTTGAGGCAATGAGGAGTGTTCTTCAAGCATCACTTGTGTTCATTTGAAGAAGCAAAGCTTAGTGACTTCCTCAGATATAACTCAAAGGTGGTGAAGTTTGAAAGCCAACCCAGATCTGCTTGGGCTCAGAATATGTTCTTCTTTTATATGCTGCTGCTCTACACTGTTGTCTGCTTTGTCACATGTGCTGTTTTATTCTATAGGCTTTGGTGTATTCATTCCTTTCTTTGAAGAACTGTCCTAAGTTATTGTTCATTCAGTTTTTTTTCCCAATTTTTCCATTGTTTTCAATATCTTATATATGAAACCTTGTTTGCCAGTCATCCTCTGCACCTCACAAAATACTTTCTCATAGTGTATTGAGTCCATTCATCAGCCATGCTATAAAATTCATACTCTATTTATTGTTCTGGCATCCTATGAGACTTCGTAGATGTTATAAAAAAAGTTGCTTTGTCTCATCCTTTGTTTTGAAAACCAAGAGAATACATAGGGAGTAGAGGATGCATGTGTTCAATGGGATATTTTTGGAAGGCCTTATATGTCTCAGCAAACCCAGTATTCAAGCAGATATAGTGATTGTTTTAATATTCATGTGAGCACCCCAGTTTTGACTCAGAGTAGATTGATCACTTGATCAAATCACTGCATCATTTTGGCAGGAAATTGAGCTGCATACACTTATTCAGAATCTCAAACTAATCCAAAGAAGGACAGGAAAATATTTCCTGAACTGAACTTCTTTCACAATTAAGGAAGTAACTGTAAAAACAAAACAAAACAAACTAACAAAAAAAACTTTCATTACCACCATTTGCTTCCCCTTGTTTGTTAACAGATTCAGCAGTCAATTTTAAATAGGCCTAGAAAGACATCAGAGACTAGAAATTGTCAACCATAGAAGGATAGGGGAAATAATACACATCACTTTCTCAGACAGCAAGGTAAATTTGGTAGGGGAACTAAGCAATTCAACATATTTAGAGAGCTGTACGCTGCAAATAGAACAGTATGAAATGAAGGTGGAATATAGCTATGGTCACTGGGATTCTTGGATTAAGCCCATTCCCCATGGAGGGATACTCTCTCAGCCTAGATATATAGGCCTAGATCCTGCCCCATATGATGAGATAGACTTTGGTGATTCCATAGAAGGCCTCATCTTCCCTGGGGAGTGGATGGCGGATGGGATGGTGGTCAGTAGGGACATGGGAAGATGGGAGGGGGAGGAAATTGGGACTGTTATGTAAAATAAGATTGTTTCTAATTTTAAAAAAAAATTTATATTAAGAAAAGAGATGAGCTTTGCTCATTTTGCAGTTGTGGTGTTAAGGAATGAAGAGTTTCCAACTAGTTTTCTATAAACATTTCATAAAGATTTTAAGATTATTTCCAAGGACAGATTAGAGTAGTAAGAACATAAGCAATAGTAATTTATATTTAGGTAATGTTGTAGGAGGTTTATGGAAGAAGAAACAGTGGAGAAAAAAAATAAGTTCAGGGATACATTTACAGGAGAAGACAAACCTGTTTTCTTGATAGTTTTGATAATTGGAAGTCATTTGAGAAGTTTCTGAGTTTTATTTTGGGTATGAGATTGCCACTTATGTAGATAAAGGGAAGGCTGTATCTATGGAAAGATAAAAAGTCAGAGCACCCATAAATAATGATTTGAACAATTCTTTAAACTAGGCTTTTAATGTCTTATCATTTTGGCTCCCAGAGTACATCTCATATGTCAATAAAGTTTTAAAATGCAGTAGAACAAATTTAGAGATCAGCTTTCAATATATTAACACTGTACTTCTTTTCAATATTTATGTGGGAAACCAGGAACAATTATGAGTTTGGAGATTTAAGGGCAAACCATGTGTTCAAAGTATATAGTTTTGAGTCATAGAAGCTGAGGCAGGATTTATTCTGTAGTAAATGTTTCTATTGCTGGTCAAAAGCAACATGGGGGGAGGAAGGGTTTTCCACCACATCACAATACATCATCCAAAAAAAAAAAAAATCAGGACAGAAACTCAAGCAGGAAGGAAACAGGAAGCTGAGAGTGAAGCAAGGTCCTGGAGGGATGCTGCTTACTGACCTGCTCTCCATGGCTTATTTAGCTTCCCTTGTACATACCCAGAGCCACCTGTACAAATTAAGTACCATCCACTAGGGCTGGGACTTTGCTAGTCAGTCACTAATTTAAAAATGCACAACAGTGTAGATGGAGTTTCTGTCCCATCTTGTCATACTGCCCTTTAGTCCCACATAAATATACAGAGGCTTATATTATTTATAAACTGGCCAATGGCTATGGGTTCTTACTGGATAGCTCTGTCCTAATTGTTAACCCACAAATATTAATCTATGTATTTCTACATTGTCTTATCTTACTGGAGAATGCCTGGACCTGTTACTCCTTTGGCATTGACATGGCATCTCCCTGGTGATCCTCTATGCCTCTTTCCCCAAGGAATTCTCATCTTGTAGCCTGTGTTGTTTTTGTTATGACAGTGGGATGTTCCTCAAACTTGATTTACAATTTTTAAAAGACAGACAAAGAAAGGGGAAGAAGGCATTTCCTGGATGTTCAATATCACATCACCAACACATATACAGCTAACTCTAAAGTTGGTTTAGAGTTAACTGTGATTATATCAGGCCCAGGAACACTGCAGGGATCCCAACTTCTTTAAATTCCCTCTTAGCTATAGCTGCCTGATTCTCCCAGCAAGGCTGTAAACTCTGACCTTGGTTAGAAATGAAACACAAATGAAGCTAATTTGGGCCAGAAAAAAAAAAACCTTAAGTATGAAAACAAATGTTATATGAGAATATTTATTCCAAGGAATCCTGGAAGGTTTAGTCCTACAATGATTCATGTTTGTTGATATAGCATTTGATGTGGGAATATGTGAAGGAGACATAAGGCAAATATATACATTAGTATTTTCATTGTTTGCCAAAATTTAAAAAATAAAGTCCAAAGACTGACACTTGTTTTTCTCTTCCATGTTTATTAAATATGATGTGATACAAAAGATGAATCAAGGAAGAGGCATGCTAAAAAGGAATGTAATGATTTTCTTTGTATTTGCAAGACAAATGTTGGGAGATATACAATATTTTATGAGCTAGATATTCTCTATTTAGACACTAGCCCATCACTTTAAGTCTATTGGCTTTAGACCATTTTTTTTAAACACTGGACACCTATAGTTCTCATCTGTGCAATATAAAAAATAATGTTATTTCTCTGAAAGTGGAAGATATTTGGTTAGTGACAACTATTCACGAGGATATTTTGGATCTTTTTGCAAATTACTAAAACTTTATCCTTTTCTGTAAGTTAATGTGTAACAAGAGAGGCAGGTGTATTTGCATAGCCGTCAGTTTTATGTCCTAGTAGGGCTTGGTATTTAGCTTTTGGTATCATAGTCAATTACAAATGATTTATTAGCTACTAAGAAGGTGCAGTATAAATAATAAACTTGAAGGTTATAGATAAATTATGTTTTTAATTGGAATGCTAATAAATTAAAATGTCATGTTATGAGATAAGTAGCTGGATTCTCCAAACATCAGAGTAAATAGTTCCTGATGAAATTCACCCCATGATGGCATCAATAAACTTTAACTGCAGAACACACCCCCCAGAGGGGGGGGGGGGAAAATACAACATTCCTCATATTCAGACCTAACTTATTTTCAATTAAAAATTAGGTCTACTGGTATAATACTTCATGAGTCTGGAATATCTAGACATATTTTTTTTGTTAGGTTACAAAAATATTTTTTCTTTCTCTTTTAAATTCTACTTGAAGCTGAGAATACCTACTTTGTTCACACACTCTCAATTCCCTCACCACAAATGTGCTATCTAATTCCAATTAGAAATTCCTTGAAGAACTGGAGAGAACACTATCATTATAAGACTAGCTGCCTAAACAAGATGAACCAAGTTTGAATCCCTAGAACACAAATATAAATGAGGATTAGCAACAAGTATCAAATTTAGCACGAGGGCAAGGAGGGGAAGATATGAGTGGATCTGTGGAATTCATTGGCTAGCCACTATAGCCTAATTGTTGAGTTCCAAGTTCAATAAGAGATCTTGGTTCAAAAAATATACTGCCAAGAGATGGAGGAAGATGCTGACATCTGGCCTCCACAGTAATGTGCATATAACACACCGGTGTGAAGTGTGAACATACACATTTAGTCATATATCCCTACAAAGAAATTTACTTCATTGATGGATTGAAGTACCTTTCCAAAGCGTCATCTCTCTGGATTGGGCCCTAACATCTGCACTGACTTACAGTTCTAAAGGTATCTAAAGCATTCAGTGTTTGGCAGATGGCATCACCTTTAGGGCTGAGAAAATTGACCACCACAAGTAAATCCTAATCTGTTAGGAACTCCTTTTCTTGCCATCCTCAGCTTTCTTTGGTTACTTTTTCCTAAGGCCTTGCTGATACATTAAAGCTAAATGCAATCGTGTGACTAATATATATTGGGTGTGTACTGAATAGCTAACAGGATGCTAGGCATTTTACAGACAGTATCGCATTTATTATTCACAGAAAGCCCCTGACAATCTGAACTTACACTATTCCAATTGTAGATGAATGGACTGAGTTAAAGGAGAGGTTTGGCAATTGTGAAAATTTACTTAGCAAATAAACCTGGAATCCAGATCTTTACAGTGAGTGTGTCTACTTAAAGTTCGTAAATTAACTTTAGTCCTAGTCTCTATTTGTTTTACTTTGTATCGTGTGCAGGGGGAAGGCAGGTAGATGCACCTGGGCTGTGTGTGTGTGTGTGTGTGTGTGTGTGTGTGGTGTATAGGCTTGTGTGTGTAGTGGGAGATAAGCACCAGAGAAGGACATGTGCTTTGTGACTTTTTGTCATTTTCCCTGTTCTTTCAAGAAAAGGTCTACCAATGAGTCTGGCTAGGATGGAGAGCAGCAAACTTCAGTGGTCTTCTGGTGTGCCACCCACAGAGATGTGGTGACAGGTGCCCAAGCAGGATGGAAAGTTGGGTCCTCATGCTAATCCAGCAAATGATCTTACCCTAGCAAGATGAACCCAGTCCCCAATACCATACAGTTTGAAACGACTTCCCATATCAATGATCTACTCATGTAATTAATGTTGTCTGTTTCCCTGGAAGAAGAGAAAACAGGGACACATCTCCATTCACGCAAAAGAGTGGGTTCTCATTGATACAAAACAATGATAAGGAATGAATATTTCCCTTCTTAGAATGAACTGTTTTAGTTTTGAAACTACTAATAAGATTGTAGAAGTAATAATGCACTATAAAATGGGTGTCATTTGTGATGGTTGTGTAATTAATTCAGTTCTCATCAGCTTGTCCAAAGCAATTGATGTGTCACTTATAGCTGTGTATCATTAAGTGCCTGTAATGTAGACACTCAATGAAATCATTTTGTAATTTGGAAAATTAAAGAAATACATTGCTGTGTCTTGGTGACTCACTATGAGATGCTGCAGTTTTCTGGGGCATAGTGAGACACTGGATTATACCATTTGTCTCTTTTAAAGCAATTTAGTTCCATTAAATTCAATAATATTTAGTACTCTTAGGATATCATCTCCTTTCAAATGGAAACATTAACTGCTGTAATTAATCTTACCAGCACTTCTCCAGGCTAAAAATATAAATAGAAATAGAGACAGCAATTAGGAACAGGTGTGCCCTGTGTAAAAGCATGAAACACAATTGGATGTTTAGCCTCTGATGAAGGACTCCTGGATTCACCTTCTGCCTGTAGAAGGTTTTTTTCTTTAGGTAGGTGAGCAGTTCAATTCACGGACATTAATGTAGATAATAAAGTCTCATCAGTTTGGAAGACATATTCAAGTCTCTACACATATTCATAATTAAGTTCTCCATTTAACTAAAGTTTGTACATAAATAAAGTTCTTGGCAAATTTCATATTAACTTACTATGTATTTATATAGGGATATAAACATATGCATATACATGCACACACAAAATTATGTAAAAACAATTGATGTAAAAAGAGGTCATAAATTTGAAAGAGAATAAGGAGCGTACATGGGAGAGTTAGGACAGAGGAAAGGGAAACTGGGAGGTTCTGAAAGTGTTTTAAAGGAGAGAGGGGATAAAGGAACAAAAATTCCAAGACTGATTCTTTGGTCTCCAATTTTTCAATTACAGACATATCCCAATTAAATTCTCTCTCTCTCTGTCTCCTCTCTCTTTCTCTCTCTCTTTTTACCTCTCTCTCTCTCTCTCTCTCTCTCTGTGTGTGTGTGTGTGTGTGTGTGTATGTGTGTGTGTATGTGTGGAGAGCATACATGTAAACAGCATTTATGTTCATTTACAACCCCTACCCCCATTAAAGGTAATGCTAATTTGCTTCCTTACCCATTGTACTTTATTATACTTTAATGGCTTTCCTACTGTGGTGAAAGGCATGCTTTTCTTAAACTGCATGTTTTTGTCTTTTTGTCTTTTATCTAGCTGAGCCATAAAACAAATGATCACAAAGTTAAAACCCCTGGTACAAGGCATTGGTGGCACACACCTTTAATCCCAGAACCTGGGAGGCAGGTAGATCTCTGTGAGTTCAAGGCCAGCCTTGTCTAAAGAGTAAGTTCCAGGACAGGCTCGAAAGCAATACAGAGAAACCCTATCTTGAAAAACAAAACAAACAAACAAACAAATCCTGAAAACTTCAGTTTTGTCTATGAGTAATAAGCTGTATTGTCTGCAGCTCCCAAGACAAATATTACTTGTCTAGACAAAACTCTTCTCCCTCTCTGGGCTTCCCTTCTTTAAGTATCTGTGAAGTAATGACACATTCATATTTGGCAAATGAGACATCTTCTACCACTTCAAGTGACTTCTCATGAGCCTTATGCATCAGGCCCCATCAGGCTCTGATGAGCCTAGTTCCATATGTTTTGCAAGTGAGTGGGTAGCCCTTATTCACTGGCTCTTTTATGAACATTAAAAGGTGATAGTACAAGCCCACAGAACAGCAGCATAGCAATGTTAACTGGTCAGTAAATGTTGGTTGTCAGCATCTTTTCTGTTTTCAGAGATATTCATGAATGTCCCCAAATTATTTGCCTTTCTTGGTAAAATTTCTGAGTGCAGCCCCTCACCCCAAGTAGGGAAATGCAAAGTAAGAGTTTACATAACTTCAATTTTTATTGCATAATGGTCATTTTATGTTTTATTTTTTTAAAATATGTCTTACTTTATTCAATATTAGGACCTACAAATATGGTAATTATTCCATTTTATAGATGAAGAACTGTGTTACATAAAGAATATGTGATGTGGCATTGTAATGGATACAGACTAGAAGCTTTATAATAATTCCCTGTCTTCTCTTCTAAGGTCTAATTCTCAAGCATAATCTTTGAATCTATGACAGGCAACACTTTCTCCAAAAACTGGTGACCAAATTTCTACACTGCTTATGAATACTATATATATGTACCAAATGTGACATCCAACTGACTTGTTTTCAATGGCTTTTTTGAAAAGTTCATGGTCCAGTGGAGGACCACACACATTTAATTTATTTACATGTCTTTAGCACATAACAAATTGTCTGAAGAATACTAAATGCTCAAAAGATGCTGCCAATTGAAAAAGAAGAAAAAAATGAGTAGTGAATGCATAATATATTAATCTAGAAAAATTAAAACTGTCCTAGAAATAGGATACTTCCTCTTCTATCAAAGAAAGAAAGACATGCAACCATGCATTTGTGGTTGATGATGAGGGAGAATAGGAAACTCAAATGAATATACTAATAGTGCATTACTGAAGTCCTGGAAGGCTAGACATGTAATTGTAGTTACATGGTCCAACTATTCATCATTTCCAAATTCCTCCACTTAGAATTTGCTTACATAAAGCTGATTTGGGGCTAAATGGAAATTTAATGGGAATATATTGGTTAATTCATTTCACATAAAATAATGATGGCTTTATTTTTCCAGTTATACATCATACAAAAACATCTTAAAGCCTAGTGATGCATTCCAAATGGGAACACTGTACCCTGCTTCTGCATTAATCATGCTAGTTTAAACCAGATCAGCTGAAAATGCTTGACTTTTGACTCTTCCAAAGTTCTCTTACAGAATGTTGGAGCCTTCCCATCAGTATTACCTTGTAATACCTAAACTAAATGGCATATCTTCTCTTTTCTCATATAAACTAGCATTCACTGTAACTCTGTTTAAAAAAAAAAAAGATGACTACACAATTGACATTAGAGCTACATTTCTGCCAATATTTCTGGCCAACAATCTTCTCTGTAGTCTCTCTAGTATTTCCTTTGGACTCTGCAGGGATGTTAGAGTTCTGACCTAAAGTTGTGAATATTGCATTGGAAGCCCAAGTTCACACTTTTACCCCTGAAAATCTTTGTGTGACAACCAGGCCTACATTTGCTGGCAATTTTAAAGCCCTGGCAGTCAGATAATTTGATAAGCCTGCCTTGAAAACTAACAGTATATTAAAATTTGTGCTTAGTGCTTAGACACCTTGGAGAGAAGGTCAAGGGTGGAGACTCAGTTTTCAACAGGGTTGGAATCTTTGAAGATACTCATACTATTGACTCAGTTTCCCTGGACAAAACTGTTTATATGTGTTGGATATTTACCTTTTAGTGATTCTTAATTTGACTTTATGTTTTCCAATCAGAAAGCTGTAATGAGATAACTAAATTATTTAACGTAAAATAAATTGCATTTGTGTCAAATAAAGTGAGGCAATCGACAATTATTTATTTATTTATTTATTTATTTTTTTTATTTAATTTTATATAACAAAGTCCAATTAAATGAAAACAAAGGTTTATACACAATATTTGGGAATTTGGGCGTCGTTCTTTCCAAACTACTTCCTGCTGGTAAGGGGCACTGTCTTGGGGGATTCGAAGAAGATTCAGATATCCTAGCTGTAGTCTGTAGGGCTGTTTTGTCCAGATGTTTGGAATGTAGGATCAGCTTGTACTCTGTTTCAGGCAGTCTGGCGTGATCAAACCACATTAGTCTGGAAGGAATCCATATCTTTTCATTTTCTGTGGAAACAAAAATAGAAATCCTTTTCCCCCAGTAACTTGTTCTTCAACTTAAATTTTGGAGTCAAAGCGTTTTTTTTTTTTTTTTTTTTTTTTATTTATTATTTTACATGTCGATCCCAGTTCCCTCTCCCTCCCTCCCTCCCTCCCCTCCAACCTTCCCTCCCTCCTTCCCTCCCTTTTGCCCTCTATGCCCTCTCACATGCACTCTAAACACCCTCCCCTCCCAACCCCCCACCACAATACCATACTTAGGGGAATGCCATCCAGTTGGGGTCATGTAGATCTGACAAGTCCTGTGAAGTAGGGACTAGGGCTTCTCTCCTATCTCTAGAATAAGGCAGTTATCCCTCCATGGGGCATATGTTTGCAAAGTCCTTTTGTGCACCAGGGATACATCCTGGCTCCACTGTCTGAGGTCTCTTAAACTGCTCAGACCTTCTGGCTGAGACCCATATTCAGGGGGTCCAAGTCAGTCCCCTGTTGGCTTCCCAGCTATCAGTCTAGTGGCCCTTAGCTCCTCCTTGTTCAGGTAAGCTGTCTCTATGTACTTCTACCGCATGGTCTTGTCCTCTCCATCTGCTTCTGGGTTCTAGTTCGACTCAGTGTTTATGTATGGGTGTTTGCTCCTATTTTCAACAGGCATTAGTTGAGGACTCCATGGAGAATTTAGTTGTTGATCTCACTCTCTGGGAAGGGCATTTATGATAGCCTTTCCACGGGAGCTGAGATTGTTAGTTGGGAGCAGTCTTGTAGTTCCCTCGACCTTTCTTTGTGTTCAACTTTATCTTCAAACCAATATTGGCTCCCGCTTTTATGTTCTCTCTCTCTGTCTCTCTCTCTTTCCTATTTTCCATTCCTAACCAGGCTCAATCCTCCTGGTCACACATGCCTTGCTCTCCTCCCCCTCATTTTCTCCTACTTCTCTCTCCATTAGCTGTCCTCCCCCACTTTACCTGAGGTCTGGGGGACTTGTCCCTTCCAAGTTCTGTGAGGGACTTTATATGAATCTCTTAGAATACACCTTGTATCCTAGTTCCTCTGGTGATGTGAATTATAGGCTGGTGATCATTTGATCTAGTTCTAAAATCCATATATGAGTGAGTACATACTGTGTTTCTCTTTTGTGACTGGGTTACCTCATTCAGGATGGTTTCTTTAAGTGCCATCCACTTGCCAGCGAATTTCAAGATACCATTATTTTTTTCTGCAGAGTAGTATTCCATTGTGTAGATGTGCCACATCTTCATTAACCATTCTTCAATTGAGGGCATCTAGGTTGCTTCCAGGTCCTTGCTATTACAAATAGTGCTGCTATGAACATAGTTGAACAGATGTCTTTGTTGCATGGATGTGAATCCTTTGGGTATATGCCTAAGAGGGGGGGGGGGGGGATTGCCGGGTCCTGTGGTAAACTAATTCCCATTTTCCTGAGGAACCGCCATACTGATCTCCAAAATGGCTGTATGAGTTTGCACTCCCACCAGCAGTGGAGGAGTGTTCCACTTTCTCCACATCCTCTCCAACATAAATCAGCACTGGTGTTTCTAATTTTAACCATTCTGGCAGGAGTAAGATGGTATCTCAAAGTTGTTTTGATTTGCATTTCCCTGATAGCTAAGGATGTGGAACATTTTCTTAAGTGTCTTTCAGCCTTTTTGATTTCCTCCATTGAGAATTCTTTCTTCAGTTCTGTACCCCATTTTTTAATAGGGTTATTTGGTGTTTTGTTGACTTGTTTCTTGAGTTCTTTGTATATTTTGGAGATCAGCCCTTTGTTGGATATAGGATTAGTGAAAATCTTTTCCCAGTCAGTGGGCTGCCATTTGGTCTTGTCAACTGTGTCCTTTGCCTTACAGAAGCGCTTCTAAGTTTGAAGAGGTCCCATTTATTAATTGTTTCTTTCAGTGTCTGTGCCCCTGGAGTTATGTTCAAGAAGCGGTCTCCTATACCAATTTGTTCAAGGGTACCTCCTACTTTCTCTTCTAAGAGGTTCAATGTGGCTGGATTGATGTTGAGGTCTTTGATCCATTTGGACTTGAGTTTTGTGCATGGCAACAGACATGGGTCTATCTGCAGTCTTCTACACACCCTCATCCAATTGTGCCAGCACCATTTGTTGAAGATGCTGTCTTTGCCCCATTGTATAATTTTAGCTGTTTTGTCAAAAATCAGGTGTTCATAGGTGCGTGGATTAATATGGGGATTTTCAATTCGATTCCATTGGTCTACCTGTCTATTTTTATGCCAATACCAGGCTGTTTTCAGAACTATAGCTCTGTAGTAGAGCTTAAAGTCAGGAATGGTGATGCTTCCTGAAGTTCTTTTATTGTATAGGGTTGTTTTGGCTATCCTGGGTCTTTTGTTTTTCCATATAAAGTTGATAATTATCCTTTCAAGGTCTGTGAATAATTGTGGTGGGATTTTAATGGGATTGCATTGAATCTGTAGATTGCTTTTGGTAAGATTGCCATTTTTACTATGTTTATCCTACCTATCCAAGAGCATGGGAGGTCTTTCCATTTTCTGGTATCTTCTTTAATTTCTTTCTTTAGAGTCACAAAGTTCTTATTATATAGATCTTTTACTTGTTTGGTAAGCGTTACACCAAGATACTTTATGTTGCTTGTGGCTATTGTAAAGGGTGATGTTTCTCTGATTTCTTTCTCTGCCTCTTTGTCGTCTGAAAAAAATAGGGCTACTGATTTTTTTGAGTTTATCTTGTATCCTGCTAGTTTGCTGAAGGTGTTTATCAGCTGTAGGAGTTCCCTGGTAGAGTTTATTGGGTCGCTTATGTAAACTATCATATTAATTTTTGAAATTACATTTAATATAATAATTTCATTCCTCAATTATAACATAAACCCTTTTTTCCTAGTCCTCAGTTTACCTAAATAATATATAATTATTACTTTCTGATGGAATATTGGAAGTGTTTTGAAATAAGTGATGTTCAGTTAGAAGAAAAGTTTAAAAGTTAACTCAGTTTGTTTAGGGTACAAAATGTATTCTATGTTTCCACAGGAAGTCTTCCAAATTTCCTCCCTTCACAGTGGGTAGACAGGTCTTGGAATTTTAAAGGTCTGAATGGCCTCTCTGTTTTCCTTGAGAAACAACTCAGTACTTCCGGAAGGGACAGAGCAACACCATTCATTCATATGTCACCTTGTTAGTTTTACAGTTTTCCAATATTAGGCAATAAATATGTAAATGTGACTGTGATTCACTGTGATGCAGAAGGGAATCTGTTCTAATGGAAAGAAACATGACAATAACATAGTTTTTAACATGGTCACTTTCCTTTTTCAGAGAGAAGTAAATCATTAGGTCATTCTAAAATAAAACTTAAAACTAGCCACATGCCAATATCTGAAAAATTTTTTGCATAATTTGTTAGCATTATTATGTTAACTTCTTTGTTAACAGATACAAGTTTGGCATTTTTTGAGCTAAATTTTGAAATGTGGAGCATAAATACTACTAAAAGTGGAAGAGAACAATTATAAAATCCTACTTTTGCAAACTTACAGAAAGTTCATCAGTCTATTCCTAGTGTCAAGAATACCATTCTTCAAATGTTTGCTTAGTATGTGATTGAATTAAGCACACACATAATATATTGTAGTAAAGTAAGTTGGGTATTTTAAACTTTGTCTTTTATAATAGAGTAATTATAGATTAAAGCTTTAGAAACAATTTAATCTTACCTATACAGTACATATTAATCTAGTGGCTAATTTAGTGGTTTATTTAGTGGTTAATGCATTATTCGACTATTAATTCATAATTAGCTGAAGTATGTTAAAATGAACCAGAAGGAATAGTGTAGAAAACCTTTATTGACAAAATAAAAATTTCAAAGGTAATTCTCTTTGTGAAATACATAGTAAAAGATAAGGGATGTTAATGTAACACATTTTTCCACAATTTCACTAATTCTGTCACATACAAAAGTTGTGTAAAACAACCAGATAAGAAAATAAACAACACTGCCAATAACAAAAATAAGGAATGTGGAAGAAATTGATATACTTCCCAATACTTTATATGACAAAAATTCTACCATTAAAAAATTCTACCATTTGTGCTGTTAAATGCTATAGTATATTTAAGGTCATATATATTTAAGCATTTATTCAACTTTTGGAAATGCTTTTACTAACTTCAAGATCACATTCATTTACTCAGTTCTCCACACTAGCCTGAGTGATGGTTGAAAAGCATGTATGAGGGCATGGTGCTCTGCCATGTCAATGTGTTATTAATTTTCCTAAATCTCCCTAGGTAACAAACATCCAGTATCCTTAATGCATCTCTAAGATGCCCACAAGCAGACAGATAACTGTATATTCCTCCTCTACTCTCATCATTTTCTTTACCACCTTCTGTAGTTGGATCACACTGGACCTACTTTATTGTACATATTTCTTGGTCCTCTTAGTTTAGTATACCATGTACTTGGTGGAAATGCAGAAGAAATTCGAACTTAATATACACTTGAAATTGACTGTACAGTCCCTCTTAGGCTTCCTGTTTGCTCACTTAAAATACAACACAAACCTGCACTATAGCTGTTACTGCATTCCTGTAGAACCAGTTTTTCCATTTTGACCTCATGAATAATTCCTGCCTTGGAACTGCTGTGCATAAGGTAACACTATTTTCTAAGGTAAAACAGGTTGCATGTGTGTCATATACAAAATAGATAACTCTCAAATCATGCTTGACCATGAATAGATTCTAATAGCTTCCTCCACCAATTTTAACATTGTCTTCTTTCAAATTTGGCTCATAAGTCTATCTAAATATTGAAGATGACAGCCTCAACACTACCTGAGAGCTGCTTATAAATACAGAATATCAGCTCCACCTTGCATCTACTGAGTAAAATCTTTGTTTTTGCAAGATTCTAAGGAGATGTTTAAATATTGAAGTTTAGGAGGACTAGACATGATTATGTTTTTCATTCCCTAAAGGAGGTTACAATGTTTAGTTTCTGAGTGTTCTTTGGTAGAATTTGAATCATGCTAATAGGGACCAAAATATCCATATTCATTGACAGTATGAAGCAATTCTGAATTAATCATCACTATGGTCTAATATTTAGAATTACAGAAATCACAATAAGAAATGAGTAATGGTGTACAAGAAAAAAGTCTGAATACATTTCCAATCACATTTATGCTGCTCTCATAACCTGCTTTCTCTAGGTCCTGCATAGAAGTACATATTCCATATTATTTCGAATCACATGACTCCAGATAAATGTTTTCAGACCAAAACTGCACTCCAGTTTGCCACACATTTATTTGGCATGGTACATTTTAATACCCTAAATAGATTTTTAGTACACTGAAGTCCAAACCTATGAATTGCATTTTTCCATTTATTTTTCTAATTTTTGTGTACAAACACTGTGTAAATGTGCATATGTTTTGGTGCAAGTATAGCTGTCACAGGACAACTTACAGAAGTTAATTTTTTTTACACCATGTAGATTCTGGGTATTGAACCTATGTTGCCAGCAACTTTGTTTTAATTGTATTTTTTGAACATTATTTTGATCAAATTCCATAGTGATATTTTCTAAACTGATAATGTATCACACCATAGAAATATTTATTAGTCTTACCTTTTGCATTTATGATAGCTCACTTCTCAAATGGTGACTGAATAGATTTATATTCAGGTTACATACATGACTATCTTTTTCACAAAAGTTGTAGCACTACACTCTTAACAGGATCAATTTGTTCAAAACATTTATTGTAATGGTTGGGAGCTTGTTTGTTTAACATTTACAACTATGTCTGTGTGCAAGATACCTTATGAAGTTTTTGATTGAATCAAGTGACTTTGTATCAAAACCCCTAATAAAGGAAACTGGGTGTCCTAATATTAATATAAATTGTCTGAGTTCTATGAAGAGAACTCAGCTTGGAGCATATGCCAGTCACAAAGGTATCCAGAAACTAAGTGATGCTGAATGACTGCTTATACATGCCCTCTTTACTTCCACTGTTTCTTTTTAAGACAGATATTATGAATGCACATTCATATACAGTTTCAAACTGTAGAGTCATACACACAGAAAATTCTAGACGAAATACTCTTGTCTTTAGTGTGACTATCGGGCAACTTGTTTATTTTCATAATGTGATTCACTGCATGCAGCTACTCAAGCTGAAGTAGAAACACATAAGCCTCTTTTAAAAACTTTTTTAAAAAGCTGCTCAGGAAAGAATAAAATCAGGAATCATGCAAGTGACATTTAGATCTCTGTTTTGTTACAGTCCAATACTAAGAGACTTCCCTCCCCCCAGCCTTTATTTTTAATAGAAAAACATCTTGGTAAAACTTCTTAATATGGTCCATGGAGAAAAGCATGATGCACTGCAAGCCATTATATTCATTGCTATTGTAGATCTAGATATTATTTTACAGAATTGGATAAACAAACAAACACACAAACAGAAAATAACAGTTTTATGTTTATGGAACAAAATGTCCATTCGGTTCTTAGGACAAAGCAAGTGTCTCCCAGGGCTTATGAATGATGAATTCAGAACTTTAAAGGTCAAGGCAATGCCATAAACTTATAGTCTTTTTAGCATAAAAGAAATGTTAGTTTCAAATATTTTTCAAGGGTACATTGAGAAATAGGCCATCTTGTAGTGTAAGCAAAGTTCATTTGTTTAGTGTGTAATAACAACTCTTCCTATCATCTTCTTCAATTGAGGTGTAATTTAGACCAAATTACATGTAAAATTTGATAATTTTTGAGTAGTAAAATTATGTGTCTCATTTGAAAATATTCACATCTATTGAAAATATATATTGACATCTATGTATCTACATACATGTGTTTATACATGCACT
The DNA here is from genome assembly GCF_943737965.1 of Phodopus roborovskii. Taxonomy (NCBI): domain Eukaryota; kingdom Metazoa; phylum Chordata; class Mammalia; order Rodentia; family Cricetidae; genus Phodopus; species Phodopus roborovskii. The sequence continues at coordinate 85,792 of NW_026125323.1, read as the reverse complement.
TTATAACTTTAGTAGTAAATTACTGGTCAGTCACTCATCAATAGAATAGTCAATTAGGTATTAACATTGTTTTCTTTTTATTTCTTTATATGTTTCCCTTGCTCTTGACACTGATACAAATTTAAGTAAGCACCTTTTTCCCCTTAGCAGTCAGTTGTAATCACAGCAGTAATTACAAACAGATTAATGTCAACTTTCTGTTTCAGTGCAGACCCTACCTCACATTTGTAATACAACAGGGCCATAGAAAGAAAGGTTTGGAGAAAACAAAACTGGCTTTTGTTTAGGAAACTTTTACTTTGTTCTGAGCAATGTTATTGTTATAAAGGTTTGCAGGAATAGTAACCTACTCACTGATTGGGTGAGTTCACTCTCATTCGTAAGAGTACACTTTAAATTTGTAGACTTATTGGGCTGATAAGCTTAACACTATAGTTATCTTTCTAAGAATATCTGTTCTGTGTACTAAACAACCAGGCTCTTCTGAGATATTCAGGGATAAGAATACCTTTAGACCCTTCAAACTACAATTTGGTGTGATAGAGTCACATGGTTAAGAAGTTCTAGTTTCATAGTGTCTCGGTTCATACAAAGATAGCAGAGGTGTGACCTTAGCTACTCCAGCACTCTGCCATTATGGAGGGGACAGGTGTGAGAATGATTAAAAAATGGTGAGTCAGGAAGTTAGAATTTGACTGGGGAGGGACAGGTGTGCACTTAAAATCACTCAACTCCATAAATCTCTTAATCCTCAGTAACATAGAACATTTGTGAAATAAACCACATCTAAATCAAATACTCATATTTTGTGTGGAGTTTCATTTTCTAAACTTTCAGGTAGCATACTATGTCTATCTACTGCATCAGTGTCTAGACTATCTACCAACAAGGAGAGTAGAGGACAGTTTGAAGATGTGGCTCATACTCAAATGTTAGAACCCAGGTATCTTCAAAAACAGTTCTTTCTTGTGCTGTTATTTTACTTGTTTACATCATGCTTGCATAAGAGAGAGAGAGAGAGAGGGGGGTTTCTAAACTTGTGTTGCTATGTGATTGTATGTATGTTTACATGTGAAAAGTAAAAGCACTGTATGTATATCCTGTTCGTCCTTTTTTTCCACCATGTGAGTTCTAGGGATTATACTCAGATTTGGTGGCAAGATCCTTTAGTTCCTTTGCCTGCTGTAACTTTTTACCAATCCCAAAAGTGTTTTTATGTAATTAACTTACAATAGTGTATTTAAACAAAGTGCTCTTTCTACTTAGTCATGAACAAACATATCTAAAACATCTCTACTGAGTGGTTTAAAGAGCTGTTTAATTCCTTTGTTCATTGTTATGAACCCAGACTGATAGCTAGGAATCCAGCATTGGACCGACTCAGACTGACTCAGACATGGGTCTCAGTTAGAAGGCCTGTGCAGTCTAAGTGACCTCTGACAGTGGAATTGGGATATATCCCTGGTGCACAAAAGGGCTTTGGGAACACATTCCCCATGGAGGGATACTCCATGACCATAGAGGCAGGAGGGAGGGCCTAGTCCCTTACTCCAAATGACTTGATAGATTTAGGTGACCTCTCCTGGAAGGCATCACCCTACATGTGGAGTCAGGGTGGTGGTGGTGGGAGGGGAGAGTGGTCAAGGGGCATGGAAGGGTAGGAGAGAGGGAAGCAGAGGGAACTTGGATCAATAATTAAAAAAAAAAACCCTCAAAATTCAATTAGTTTATGGGACTCCATAAACTAATCATAGTTGAGAATGAATTCTAAAAAAGAAAATATAACAATAGGACAAAAAAATGACATGATAATTTTAATTAACATATAAAACTAATATATTATACATGTATTGCTGGTGAGACCAAACTTTTGAATCATATTTGCTAGATTATTAAACCACAATAAAGAATAAAATTGGTCTTACTCTGGTTGTTCACATTAGAGAACATATGTAATGAAGGAAACCAGTTCAGCCTAAGAACTTTGGGTTACTGACTCAGTGTTGGGAATTGCTGTCTTCACCTATGCATTTTGTATTTGCAATGTAATGAGCAGCATCCTCAAATCTAACCCTATAATACCACAGTGAGGTGTCGTGTCTCATAGGACTTTTAATTTCCAACCTTCTTTAATGTAGGTCACAAAAAATGCAACTATTGTGTGCCAAGTGCACTTCAACGGAATTAACTGTACTAAAGGGAAAACCCATTATATAAATTGTATTGAATGGAACCCTGATTCTTCCTTTTGTAACACAGGGATAGGTATTGCAGGATTTAGAACAATGGTTTCCATACATTTTTAAGCACTCTAACATTGTGCTGTGCAACATTGTCAAGTAATATATTTGAGATTTACTAGAAAGAAATGGAGTCTTCAGTATCCCAGAACATATTAATTCTGTGGCCCCTCATGTTCCATCTCCCAAATTATCAATACAGTCTTTACCACTAACATAAAATCGGACAGTACCTAGGGCACAGCACGTTCTGATCAAGTGTCATCTTATTGAAATATTGCTTATTAGATGAATGATGAAGAAATGCTACCTACCTTTTAGTGAAGTAGTGAGCAGAATAAATTTTATATTACATATAGTAAGTTTTACTATATGTTTATAGGCAATATATGTCTATCCCTCTACCTGTCTACAATATCATTTGTTTAGCATCACACACACACACACACACACACACACACACACGTGTATATGATATCCCCTATGACATACTCATTAAAATTCATGCAAGTGGAAATAACATTATTTGTTGAATCAGGGTGTATACCTACCACACCCAATATATTTACCATTGTCATAGATACACTTTTTATTTCAACTCTCATAGCAGCTTAGTGACATTATGCTTTCAATATTAAAAAAAATCAGCTAAGAGATATAAAATGATTTATTTGAGGCTGTATGATGCTTAGTCACAGTCTTGGATGTTTTTGAAGAAGGAGTGACTTCAAACTCACACTCAAGCAATTGGTGATTTTGAATTACATGACAACTAAATCAAGGCAAAAAGTGAACAGAGGAGAGGAAATAATTTGAATGATTTTCAAGGCTAAGTGTCAGAGTTCTCAGATCATAAGCACCACCTCATGCTTTGCTTTCTAATGTGTCTGTTGTTTTTTATTCTTTATTCTTGAAATTGTCATGGAAGATAAATGGCAGAGTTCAATGGTGGTAATTAGACTCTTCAAACAAAAAAGTTCAAAACATCTTAAGTGAGACCTTTGTTGCCTATTTTCCCTCCCAAATGCCACCATTAATTCAGTATGTGCTAGATGCCAGTCTCTAGTGTGTGTCTGCATAAAATAGCTATTTCTGCATCACAAAAACTAGCAGCACTTAATGAAAATTATTAACGGTACTTTGTGAGTATCTTCCAATCTTGCTATCCCTTCCACACCAAGAACAATTACTTAAATGCTGGGTCATAGGTGGGCATATGCTACATCTGTCAGGTGTCACAACAAAACAAAACAAATAAAAACACTAAAGATGCATACTCCTACCACCTGGTAAATTCAAGACTTGGCTCTTTGGAAGAAGAGGGACACAGATCATGATGTCAATTTGGAAGATGATACAAAGACAGGGAACAGAACTCTGTATAAAGAAACCTGGAAACTCAGAGAAGAATGTGACTTGTTAGAAATTAATGGATAACTAAGTCACAGGAAGGTTCATCTGTTCTTCTTCATGCTGTGCAATGACTCGGTTAAATATAGGTCAATCTTCAATTAATGTTCATTATTTTTCCTTCTCATATGCAAAGTATAGAGTTCTGCCTCTTGTTTCTGCCCACAACTGCTGTGTGAGATCACGAGTATGTGCAACAGCTTCTGAGAATTTGTTTTTGTTTTTTTTTTAATTCATGTACTGAGGATTTGAACCTATACAATGATGCTTGTGCAGCAAGTGAATCATCCCACTGAGCCATCCAGCCAGCCTCAAAATTCTCACTCCCAGCTCCAGCTGACTGTCTTTGTCCATGGGTGCGGGCATGTATATGGTGGTACATATACATGTATGTGGGTGTTTGTTGATGACGGAAGTGGATGTTAAGAATAATCCTTAGTCCTCTTTACTAATTCAGGCAGGATCTTTCAGTCAAACCCATATCTCTCTAATATGGCTAATATTGCTAGCTGGATTGTTCTGGGATCACCCTCTAGGGTGAAATTAGAAGCAACCACCACACCCTCCAAGCATTGCATGGGTTCTATGGATCTAAACTCTGAGTCTTTGTGCTTGCTTGCATGGCAACTGTTTTGACCTCTGAATGACTTCCCCATTCCCCCTTCCCACTCCGAAGTAAAGGATTGCTTATGTACATCCACATCCATATATGCACACACTGAAGAGCACAGGACCAAAGCACAAGGCTGCACTTCTTATTACTTGCAAGCTCCCTCAAATAAAGTGTATTGCTTAGTAACACACTGTCTCATGTTTCTCTTGTACAACATAAAAATAATAAAATTATGTGGTGTTATTGCAACAATGAATTAAATCATGTCAATTTATATGTTCATGCCTAGTACATCCTAGATCCTTAAAATGCATCAATAGCTTTCTTTCTCCTTCATACTTGAGTTTTTCTGTTTTAATTTGTTTGTCCTACTACCTCTGACTGCATTATGGTAGGGGTAATATTTGATATCATGCTACAAGTTTCATGTTGCTGTATTTTTATAGCCAACTAAAGAATAGTCCAATAATATATGAGGTGAATGGTTATTTGCTATCATTCCTTTTACATTCTATAGATTTTCATTAAAATATAATTATATCATTTCCCTGTTCCTTTTATGCCTTCCAACAGCGCCTTTGTCCCCTTCATCCAACCCCTCCAATGCCCCCACTCACTCTTAAATTCATGACCTCTTTTGCTGTGATTATATATATATATATATATATATATATATATATATTATTGAGTCCATTTAGAATTGCCTATATGCTTATCAATTTAGGGGTAACTATTTGGTAGTGAATAACCAATTAGACGTCCATTCCTTGGAAAGATGAGTTCTCCATCTCCCAGCATTCATTAGTTGCCTGTAGTTCTTTGTCTTGGGCCAGGATTCCATGAGATTCCTCCTTTGCACATGAGGATTTGGATTGACATTGTCATTGTTCAGGTCTTGTTTGGGCAGTCATAGTATTAAGATGTCATTGTTGTAGTACCTTGTCATTTCTTGGAGATATAATGCCACATCAGACTTCTCCTGACATTTCATACCCCACACCTCCTAAAAGAAACAATATTTTCTGCTTAAGCAGAAGAGAAATGCTAGTTTAATTTTGAAATGGATGATTTCATAATTTATTGAAATATGTGATAATTGATTTAATTTATTTTCCAATTCATTCAAATGGAAAAAATAAATATAGTACAATGCACACTGTAGTTTCTATGAATAACAACATCAAAAACACATTTCTAACTAGTAAGTGATTATTCTTCTCGAAATGGTCTTTTGGTATAATGTGAGCTTTTTGGTTTTGAGCTACTCATTGTTTTCCATACTGATATATTACTCCATAAAGATCGATCTGTGACTTGGACTAAGGAGAACGACCATGCACCCAGATTTCCATTAGGTTCTCAGTTCCCTGTTAAAGTAACCACAACAAGAACAATGAAAACCTCTTTGCTCTTCTTATTGCATTTCATCTTTTAAATTGATAACCCTGGCCATGTCTGATAGTCATTTGGCAGTGTTGGCACTCCTCTGTCCTACCTGCTTTAATTGAACAACAGCAGTTTTCAATTAGCTGCAATCCCAGCTCCTCAGAGTGTCTCTGCAATTCTCTCACATATATACCGTAATTAGTGTGTACTTCAACGTGCGAGACTGTAAACATATGCTATATATTTGAATAAGACTGCTGTCAACACTTTATTTTAGAAGTGCATTAATTATAACTGAATAATATCGTGACTGCTAATGTAGAACAGTACCCTATTCTTGGGTAATATTTGGATTATTCTTTGTGTTCATTTGCAGGACAACAAATTTTAATGTAAGGAACAAGTAACAACTTTATTGAAATTGTATGTTGAGAGTGTCTTCCAAATAATCCTATTTGGGATGTCTAATGGCTCTTTATTTAAATTGTTCTTTTGCCAAATTTAAGCAGAGATATTAAATATGGAGTTGATGTAGCAACTATCTGGAATGACATTTCTGGTTAGGAAATTTTTAGTTTAAGTGTCTTTCTTCCTTTTTTTTTTTTTCTATTTTTTTTTTCTGGAAATGAACATTCATTTACCCAAACTACATTGCTCCATTAATCTTCAAGATACTGTGTGTGTGTGTATGTGTGTGTGTGTGTGTGTGTGTGTGTGTGTGTGTGTGTGTGATATTTGAATATAACATTTTTTTACTTTCACAAATGCAGATGATATCAGTCTGGCATGTTTACTGTGTTCAGTAACATTCAGTGGTGAATGTAGAAGTCAGCAATAGAGAAGGGGCTATGGTTTTTCAATATTCCAGATACCTATGGAACTGCACATGTGAATTCATAGGTTTTTTTGGTCTAGAACTGAACCATAAGATTGTAAATGTGTTATTACCAGTAATAAGACAATGAAACATTAAGCTTTATGCTAGTCCCAATTGTAGAAATTTTATACATGAATTCTGGCTTAGAAACTATATTTTATATCACGAAAAATTTTAGTACTTGGAATATGATTGTTTGAAGATCCCTAAAATTATGTTTAGAACCTTTAATTGATTACTACCAGAAACATTTTGAAACATTTAATAATGATAGTATTTTCCTTATCAATTAAATTAAAACAACCACATTTATAATGTTTGAAGATTTAAAACAATCAAAACAAAAAAATTGCATTGCATTGGTAAGAAACATGCTCTCAAAGTAATTAATTCCTGGACTAACAATATTAGTGTCCTAGGAAGTTCGAAGAAATGGTTTTGGGCTAATATCCAAATTCAAGAGGCAGTCAAAATAATCTGTCTTTAAGGTGTTTCCTTAAAGACACTGATAATCATAGCATCTGGAACACATATCACAAAAAGTGTTTACATGTACTTCCTCTCAATGTTCAGGTTCCAAGCATGATGCAAATTCCTGGGTTGTACTTTGCCTATGACTTCAATAGTTAAGCAACATCCTAGAATCATTCTTAGGTATTCAAATAATCATTGCATTTTCCCCAGAGGAAGATATTAGGGAGTAGGGAAGATGAACAGACCTGTTCTCTGTTCTGTATTCAACATGTATTGTTTTTCTCAATGCAAGTTCAGAGAAAGATATGTTCATTTGTAAAATGTAAATGACTTACCCACGTTCATGCATTGAAAATCCAAACTCAGGTACTGTGAATCTAGCAGTTTCGTTTTTGTGCAAACCTTATCCAGTTACTTGTGTTGGTTACTATTAGCAAAAATGATCATCAGTGACTCTGATGCCTAAGGTTGAATGGGCAAATGCACTGTATGCTAATTTTAATTCAGAAGTGATCTTTATGTAACAAATAGTTGTGGAATGTTTTCACATTGATAGAAAGAAAAGCTGAGTTTGAAATGGAAAGTCCAGAACACAAATTTTAATACTCTTTCTAGGTAGGTATGTTTGAGTGCTTACACACAGACCAACATCAGAGTTTGAATCAAATGATCATGTGAAACAATATATAAGACACTTTTTAATATAAAAATAAAGTACATCCATCCCCACTCCACAACATGCGTCTGGGGCCAGCAGAACTCAATGAACCACACTGCCAGCTTCCTAGTACACATCTGGTGATAGGTCTCCAGCAACACCTCTTCACCAACTTGGAACCCTCCCAGACCTAGAGGCAGGGTTGTCAGGCACTATTATTATCTCTTTGCCATGAAGAAGCATGGTCATGCCCAGGGCCATGACACTCTAAGCTGAGCAAGGAGATCCATACACTGGCCTTCAGTTGTCTTCCCCAGGATCTAAGACAAAAACACTGGCCCACCTGGCACTTTGTAGCACCAGTCACACAGGCACAACTATAATGAGTAAATATATGGAGTGAAAAGGGGATATCTGGAGAAAAAAAAAAACAGTTCATGTCTTGTGAACTAAGGCATATTTGAAGGGGTGAAAGAGATGAGGAGCAGGCTGAGGTGGGTGGTTTCATTGCCAAACAGGGTTATGGTGACGTCTGGGCCTGTGCTTCTTGGGTTCCATGTCTGGGTTAATAGCTCTGGGTTCATGACTGGGTTTATGTTGGAGCCATGGTCTCTCTTGATATCTGTGGCTCTTGATACTGTCAAAGGATAGGGCTTTACAGAGTGGACAGGGCTGTGCAGAGTTGACGCCACTGGCTATAACACTAGGGAGAACTGGCCCTGCCCCTCACTGGCTGAAACACTCAAGCAAAGATGATCCTACACCTTTTTGGGGCTCCATAATAGAGATGACCCAGACTGGAAGTTGTGACTATGGGAGAGCTGGCCCCATTACTCATCTATCTTGTGGAGGCATAGGAAGAGAAATAGACCCCTCCTTCCAACTCCACTTCCCATCCCCCCTATAACATCAATGCCTGAGGCAGATGGGAGAGCTGCCCCTGCCTCTCATTAGTTGCAGCTCTTGGCAGAGTGTCCCCTATACCATACCTGGGCAATACAGCAGAGCTGACCCTGAAGGTGTGGTTATGGGAGAACTGATCTTGAGGATGTAAATTGGCCTGGTCCCTTGCTCATCGCTGCAAGGGGAGACCTAGCCAAGGAAATGTTGTAGAGCCCACGCTGTTTGCAAAGACAGAGGAGAGCTGGCAGGTACCCAAGCCCAAAATCAGGGTTAAGTGGTGGCACAGCCTAACATCTACCGCATCTGTGACCTATTGGAGCATGAAGGATTACATGAGGCATGTCAGTCCTATGAAGCCAGGGCTGCAGGATCTCCACAACACAGGCAACAATTGGATGCCCAGGAGGAGGTCCAGTGCAGGACCAGGCTCAATGGTGCAGGAGAGACCACAGCCTCGAACCAGAACATTGACTCTTTTTAGTAAACACCTGCATATAAAAGTCTATGGATAAAGGGGTTTACTGCATGCCTTACTGTGTCCTACTGCAGCTTCCATGATAATATTTTCTCTTCCTTTTTTCCTTTCCTTTTTGTTTTCCTCTTTTTTCGGAGATATAATTTTGTTCTATTTTGAGGTAAGGAGGGAGGTTGGTGGGACAGAGAAGCATGATGTGAAAGACACATAAAGTAAATAACAAATAAAATAAAAATAAAGATCATATGTGAATGTGATCACTAGAATCATGACACCTTTGGCATTTACCATCATTTATCAATAAGCATTGTTACTCCTTCCAAATGAATGATTGGAACATGAGAAAGTGTATTTTTTCAAAATTATGCTAATTTATATGTGATTTGTAAATCACTGAGTTACAAGAGATGTGTAGAACATGGACTATAATTGGTATGGTTTTCCATGTGAATGAGTATGTGATTTTTCTGCTTCTGGATCAGAGAGTCCAATTACAGACAGCACTAATCATCGAAATGCAGACTTCCTCACCACATAAAAAGAGTAAGAAAAAGACATAGCAACCCATGTCCATTTCATCAATAGAGCAGTAAAATTACATTATGCAAGACATTCCTAATAAGAACATTGTTTGTACAAACATAGATGAAAGTTGGGGATTCTATTGTTTAAGAATAATAGGATGAGAGAAAGATGATATGATTTTGTATATAAAATATCTCAAAGGTAGTGTAATTACTTTTATAACTTTTTATATAAATAATTAACAAGAATGTTTTCATCTGAGTGTGATATTTTATTTTTCTATAAATACTTGTCTTCTTAGCATAATTTTTTATTTCAAAGATAAATTTATTTTCTACCAATGAAGCACCACTAAGGCAATTATTGTATACCACATTTGCATAAAAATTTGTAGGGATTGTTCTCCTTATTTCCATAGAGTACTTCACATTATTTATCTGAAGATAGCTGTATTTGTTTACTAAGACTTTTCCTCTGAGTGTAAATTCTAGTCCTCTATTATTCAGGCATGCAGCCCAGGAGAGGTGGAAATCAAGTCCTAGGGCTATGGTCAGCGCATAAAGAGGTTGCTGTGCAAGCATGAGAACCTGAGTTAGGATATTGGAAACTACAAAGAAAGTAGGGCACAGAACACCCACTTGCAACACCATTGATGTCAGGAGGATATAGGAATATCCCAGGGACTTGCTGGCCAGTCAGCCTGGCCATTCCATAAGCTTTGGATTCAATGTGAAATCCTGTATCAAAAAATAAGTAGGAGAAAGACAGGAAAAGACACCTGGCTTTGTTGACCTCTGGCCTCCACAAACACAGGAGACTTTGCTGTTTCATAGCTAGTTCTAGCCTTTTATTTCAGTTTTCTTGGAAGAATTGGATGTGAATCAGTATGGTATATAACCTAAAGAAGCAAACATAATTCATGCAGTCAAAACCTGAGACTTAAAACCTTCCTTAGTGACACAGCTGCAGAGTAAATGTAGTGTGATTGAGACAAAAATGAAAATTATTCACTAAGTAAACATCATTAGCTTTTAGGCATCACTGTTTAACTCCCAAATCCTCATCTTCTCAATAATGTCATGGCATTAATACCTATTGTAACAATGCTATTGGAGAGAACAATGAGAGAAAATATTTTGACTATTGATCTATTGATTATTTCACAATTGTTACACATTAATTTTACTGCTTTAGACATGTTATATGAAGCAAAATATTTTATATCAAAATTCAAAGATGATCATTATGAATATTCACAAATACCATAGATATACCACTCTGTCCTGTCTGTCAAGAGCCTGACATTCTATTTCAGTAATTCTATAAAATACAATTACATTTTTTTCAAAACTAATCATTGTTGGGGTAAACTTGTATTGCACTTAAATAAGTATCTCATAAGCATTTTAGTCACAGAACCATTTTGTTTTCATAATAAGATTTTATTATAAATTTAATTAATCAATTAATTTATTATTCATGTGAGTGTATCCACATCACGGTTTGAATGAAGAGATCTTAGTGTAACTGGAATGAATCAGTTCTCTTCTTCTACTATATAGATCTTGGTGATTGATGTCAGGTCTTCAGGCTTAGTGGCAAGTACCTTAACCTACTCAGTCATCCAGTCGGCCCCTATTGTAATTATTTCAAAATAGGATCTCACATAGCTCAGTCTAGCCTTGAACTGTTTTTGTGGTGAGTATGACATTGAACTCATTATCCTACTACCTCTAATTTTCTCTTATTAGGGTTAGAGGAATGTCCTGCTATATCTGGGTATAGTTTTAAATTTAAATAAGAAGTAAACAAATCTTTGATTTATAAAAAGAAAACCTATTAATAGTTTCAAAGTAGAAATTAAAACAGAAAATTAAAGGATGTAAGTAATAATTTAAAAATAAAAATGATATGGCTGAGAATATAGCTTAGTGGGTAAAATGCTTGCCTGGCTTGTAGGCCAATAATCCTAGCACTAAAGATGTGGGAGGGAAAGGACAGAAGTTAAAGGTCATTTTTAGAGACCTAGGGAGTTTGAGTTCAGTTTGGGCTTCAGCCCCTGTCTCCAATGAAGGTGTAATACAAATTAAAAAATATTATAAACATATTACATAACTGATGATTTAATAAAAATAATTATATTTAATGCCAAAATTTGTGAAACGATCTTGTTATACAGCTACAAAGATCTCTTTAGATTCTATCTTAACCTAATACATCTATCCTCTATGAATGTTCCTCTCTGCAATTTTAAGGATGGAGTCAGAAAGCTAGTTAAGAGTTCAGAAGCAGCAAGAACTACATGGTGAGTTATAGACTTGACTTAATGAGAATCAGAAGTCTGCCTTAGAAAAACCAATAGCCAAAAACCAAAGCATAAAATGAAGCTAGATTTCTCATATTTATTCCCTACTCAGTCTTATACAATATGCTGTTTTCATCACACTGTATGAAGAAAATCCATTCATGCACACATATGTGGATAGAAAACATATGAGATTTTTATAACTATTTCAGGTAACTGAGGCTGTTTTTCTTTGATAACGCACTAACATTTTCACACGAGATAATACCTTAGAAGTTATCTGCAATGCAGACTCTCAAAATATATCAATAAAATTTTGTACTTTAATACACTAAATCCATTTGATTCCTCTTGTGTTTTAAAATAAACGTTTACCTATTTGTAATTTTCCATTATCATGAATTTAGAAAACATTGGATTTCTAAATTGAATAGTTTAAATTTTAATATGTGATACTGAAAAACTATCATAGACAGTGATATTAGCAACTTCACAGAAATACTTTTGAATGTTTAGATATACTAACCTCACAGAAGCAGGGGTATGTTTCCTAATATTTTCATCTTTGGAGAATATTCAAATTTTGATGTTAACAACTAATACAGATGCTTAGCTTTGAAGTGATAAAGTAGCTGTGTTGATTTTTTTATCAAATATGTATTTGATATAAAAGTCAGAATGGTTGTAGTTTATCAGTTCTTTGAAAAGATGAAGTTTATTAGAAACGTGGCGAGCTCAGCTGCATCCTTTGAACATGTTTCTGCTTCAATGTGTCACAGAAGTATCATGTGTACAACCCATTTCATTACACAGAGTATTAAAAAATAGGTATATCTGTTTGAGCTTCCCTGAAGTCATTTACATTGTCACATTAAAGACATACTCATGAGTGTGAGTGAGAATAGGATCAACAGCATTGTATTCAATGGCACTAACCTGGCATCTCTCTCCCTCTCTCTCTCTCTCTCTCTCTCTCTCTCTCTCTCTCTCTCTCTCTCTCTCTCTCTCATTGTATATATATATATCCCAATACAAAGACAAGAAGTACAACTAATGCTGCTTTTCTAGTTGCTCTAAACAAGTTTTAGAGATGCCCAGAGTCTTGTGGGCCTTTATGACAACAACTGTTCTGCATTTTCTTGTTTCATCTATAAAGTCCAGATATAGGAGGTTACTATGGAGAAATAAAGACTTTGCTGCTAATCTAGCCACTTTATCCCTTTCCATCACTTTTTAGTGCCCTTGCAAAGAAGTACCATTGTGTACTATTTCTATTTAGTTCACTGTATTATGGGTGTGTTTTACTACTTGCCTGATTCTGGGACTCATCACCCTAACACACATAATACAATACTTGAATATGTTTTATTATGTGCAGGTAGATAGCAGAAGACAAATGGAGCCTGGGATCTTGATGATCCAAGTCCTCCAGGTCTTAGGAAAGCTATTCAGATAAATAGAGAATTGTCTGCAAATTCCTCAGTTGAATAGTTCTAAAGGATTCTAGAAAGTAGCCCAGCCAAGCATTTAAGCATTTATACCCCAGGAAGTGGTGTTAAGTACTGAAAAACACCCTTCTTCTAAGGGTAGGTTAGTGCCAGTTGAAAATGCATTTTCAGTCTTTCTTAGTTCTTCAGGACTGAAAGTGAGAAAGGAAGGGACTTCAGTCAAATTTGGCCATTTGATGAGCTGCTTTACATCTTTTTAATTTTTTTAATTAATTTATTTTATTTTATATAACAAATTCCAATTAAATGAACACAAATATTTATACACAATATTTGGGAATTTGGGCATTGTTCTTTCCAAACTACTACCTGCTGGTAAGGGGCACTGTCATGGGGGATTTGAAGAAGATTCAGAAATCCTGGCTGTAGTCTGGAAGGCTGCTTTGTCCAGCTGTTTTGCACGTAGGATCACCTTGTACTCTGTTTCAGGTGGTCTGGCATGATCAAACCACATTAGTCTGGAAGGAATCCACATCTTTTCATTTTCTGTGGAAACAAAAATAGAAATCCTTTTCCGCAGTAACTTGTCCTTCAACTTAAATTTTGGAGTCAAAGCATTTTTTTAAAATTTAATTTATTATTTTACATGTTGATCCCAGTTCCCTCTCCCTCCCTTCCTCCCACCCTCCCTCCCTCCCTTTTACCCTCTCTGCCCTCTCACACGGACTCTAAACACCCTCCCTCCCATCCACCCACCCCAATTCCATATGTAAGGAATGCCATCCAGTTGGGGTCATGAAGATCTGACAGGTCATTTGAAGTTGGGACTAGGGCTTCTCTCCTGTCAATAGATTAAGGCAGTTATCCCTCCATGGGTGATATGTTTGCAAAGTCCTTTTGTGCACCAGGGATACATCCTGGCTCTAAAGTCTGAGGTCTCTTAGACTGCTCAGTCCTTCTGGCTGAGACCCATATTCAGGGGGGTCCGAGTCAGTCCCATGCTGGCTTCCCAGCTATCAGTCTAGTGGCCCTTACCTCCTCCTTGTTCAGGTAAGCTGTCTCTAAGTGTTTCTGCCGCATGGTCTTGTCTTCTCCATCTGCATCTGGGTTCTAGTTCGACTCAGTGTTTATGTATGGGTGTTTGATCCTGTTTTCAACAGGCATTAATTGAGGGCTCCAATGGCAATCTTACCAAAAGAAATCTACAGATTCAATGCAATCCCCATTAAAATCCCACCACAATTCTTCACAGACCTTGAAAGGATAATTATCAACTTTATATGGAAAACAAAAGACCCAGGATAGCCAAAACAACCCTATACAATAAAAGAAATTCAGGAGGCATCACCATTCCTGACTTTAAGCTCTACTACAGAGCTATAGTTCTGAAAACAGCCTGGTATTGGCATAAAAATAGACAGGTAGACCAATGGAATCGAATTGAAAATCCCCATATTAATCCACGCACCTATGAACACCTGATTTTTGACATAACAGCTAAAATTATACAATGGGGCAAGGACAGCATCTTTAACAAATGGTGCTGGCACAATTGGATGAGGGTGTGTAGAAGACTGCAGATAGACCCATGTCTGTCGCCATGCACAAAACTCAAGTCCAAATGGATCAAAGACCTCAACATCAATCCAGCCACATTGAACCTCTTAGAAGAGAAAGTAGGAGGTACCCTTGAACAAATTGGTATAGGAGACCGCTTCTTGAACATAACTCCAGGGGCACAGACACTGAAAGAAACAATTAATAAATGGGACCTCTGCAAACGTAGAAGCTTCTGTAAGGCAAAGGACACAGTTGACAATACCAAACGGCAACCCACAGACTGGAAAAGATTTTCACTAATCCTATATCCAACAAAGGGCTGATCTCCAAAATATACAAAGAACTCAAGAAGCTAGTCAACAAAACACCAAATAACCTTATTAAAAAATGGGGAACAGAACTGAAGAAAGAATTCTCAATAGAGGAAATCAAAAAGGCTGAAAGTCACTTAAGAAAATGCTCCACATTCTTAGCTATCAGGGAAATGCAAATCAAAACAACTCTGAAATACCATCTTACCCCTGCCAGAATGGCTAAAATTAGAAACACCAGTGATGCCTTATGTTGGAGAGGATGTGGAGAAAGTGGAACACTCCTCCACTGCTGGTGGGAGTGCAAACTCACAGCCATTTTGGAGATCAGTATGGCGGTTCCTCAGGAAAATGGGAATTAGTTTACCACAGGACCCGGCAATCCCCCTCTTAGGCATATACCCAAAGGATTCACATCCATGCAACAAAGACATCTGTTCAACTATGTTCATAGCAGCACTATTTGTAATAGCAAGAACCTGGAAGCAACCTAGATGCCCCTCAATTGAAGAATGGTTAATGAAGATGTGGGACATCTACACAATGGAATAGCACTCTGCAGAAAAAAATAATGGTATCTTGAAATTCGCTGGCAAGTGCATGACACTTGAATAAACCATCCTGAATGAGGTAACCAAGTCACAAAAAGAGGAACACAGTATGTACTCACTCATATATAGATTTTAGACCTAGAGCAAAGGATCACCAGCCTATAATTCACACCACCAGAGGAACTAGGATACAAGGTGTATTCTAAGAGATTCATATAAAGTCTCTCACAGAACTATGGAGGGACAAGTCCCCCAGAGCTCAGGTGAAGTGGGGGGGGCAGCGAATGGAGAGAGAAATAGGAGAAAATGAGGGGGAGGAAAGGAAAACATGTGGTACCAGGAAGATTGAGCCTGGTTAGGAATAGAAGATAGGAAAGAGAGAGAGAGAGAGAGAGAGAGAGAGAGAGAGAGAGAAAGAGAGAGAGGGAAAGAGAGACAGAGACAGAGACAGAGACACAGAGAGAGAACTAAAAGAGGGAGCCAATATTGGTTTGAAGATAAAATTGAACACAAAGAAAGGTCTAGAGAACTACAAGACTGCTCCCAACTAACAATTTGAGCTTCCGTGGAAAGGCTATCATAAATGCCCTTCCCGGAGAGTGATAGCTGCTTTACATCTTAACAACCAGGAGTAGCCATTTTAAAATTTAGTTCTAGGTGAATAAATACAGTGACAAGTTTCACGACAGCATCAAATTCTTTCATCCTCATCCTCTCTTACTTGGTACCTAAAAAATAAAAAAACAGAGCAAAACTAATTTGCAAGACATCCACCACCCACCACAAACTAAACTGCACAGTGCTGAACTTCACTCTCTTAGTCTATGTATAAGTGAACTTGGCAAAAATAACAAAAAGCAAAAAACAAAAACTCCCCAGTCACACACACACACACACACACACACACACAAACACACACATGTGTATTAACTTAAATTCTGTTGTCACCTATCTATGATATGGTAAAGAAATCAGTGTTATTACTGTTCACAGAAATGTGTTAGACATTTATATGTGTGACAAATTTTCAGCTTAGCAGTGAGAACCCACAATTTTTCCTTTCAACTACACAAAATTAATAGTAAATTAATTATATTAAAAACAATCACTGAACTGTTTCCTCATTCTTGGCAGTGTCAGCCCCTATCCTGTCCTTGTGTGATATCTTCGGTTTTAGCTATATTCTAAAGTTTTATGACAGATAAAATTAGAAAATTTGCAAAAAAATAAATATTTAAAAGAACCATTTGGCCAAATATATTACTGCTTTCTTATAGTCAGAATGAGTAGAAGAATACTGAAAATACATGAAGCCACAGTTTCATGTTTCTTTTTGTTTGTTTGTTTTTCGAGATAGGGCTTGTCTATATTGCTTTGGAGTCTGTCCTGGATCTTGCTCTATAGAACATACTGGCCTCAAATTCACAGAGAATCGCCTGCTTCTGCCTCCCGAGTACTGGGATCAAAGGCACGTGGCACCACTTCCCACATCACTTAAAGTTTTTGTTTGATTGGTTGTTTATCTTGAATACATAAACATATTGGGAAGATAGAATACAGTGCAATGTTTTTTAAATTCAAAATTGGATATGAATCATCCAGGATGTACCTTAATAACAATGTTAGTATATTGCCTTGAAAAAATAAATACCAAAGTCAATAAGTTAAAAACCTGAAAAGCTTATGTTTACTCATGGTTTCAGTTTACAGGTTGTTATCAAGGCACCTTTATCCTGTGGTGCTTTGGTGCCTCATAGTGGAGGAGGCTGTTCTCATGGGAGCTAGAGGCAGAGAGACAGGAAACAATGGGGTATGGTATGGTTTAGATGTGAAGTGTAGCTCTTAGATGGTCATGTTCTAGATGCTTAGTCCTTGATAGAAGTAGTGTTCAGTGGTGCTTCATTCAGAGAATGGATGAGTCATAAGTGCTCTGACATCATTAGTAGGTTAATCTATTTATGGAATTAAAATACAAGTTGATTTTTGGGGACTATGAAAAATATGACTTAGAGGATGTATGTTATATGTTTATGCCTTAAAGGATGTATTTCTCCCCTAGCTTCTTCTTTTAACCTCATAGTCCATTCTTTATTGGCATCACTGAATGCACTCTATGCCTGATGTTTTCTCCCAACACATACTCACAGTGATGAGGCCACTTGCCTCTGGAATGAAATCTTTGAAACTACTAGTCAGAGTAAATCTTTACTTACTTTGGGTGTTTTTTCACTCTCTCTTTCTTTCCTTCTTTCTTTCTTCTTTCTTTTAATTTCTTCAACACAATAACAAAAGTCTGAAATACACAGGTCTCAGTACCCCTGTATAAGGCATATTTTTGCCATCCATTCTCTAAAGGTACCACTGCTTCCTATCAGAGGTAGAAACAATCTTTAACCAGTAGGCCTTGGTGGAACAGCTTCAAGTACAGAAGTTATTTTAGGCAACTGCATACTATACAAAGAAAAGTTGTATTGATTTTTTTTGAAAAAAGAAGATGTATATATACAGATATTTGAGTAGATTATTTGCTGTGTTAGAGTCTGATTTGCAAAATATATTTAAGAGTTGTCCCTTTTGTCATTGTTTTCTGTAAACTTTCTATCATGCCTCTTGACTGCTATCTCCTAGCCTCTATGTATTTTCCCTAAGATTTTCTCTTGGTATTGAACACGTTTCTCTACCCCATTCTCTCATTATAGACCCTGGCCTTTTGAGGTTTTACCATCAGAAAACTTTTCACAAGAGAGTTGAAGTGTCTGAACTCTGATATGTTAACCAAGTATTACAGGTTTCTAAGGATCATGATATCTAAGGCTCTATTTTCATGAAATGCCCCTCAGTTAATGTTTGCTTTCAAGCATCATAAGAGCCTTTCAAACAAGTAATATGTGAAATTTATGTCAAAAAAAAATAAAACCTACTGAACCCCTTTTCATTTTGTGAGCAACCATAACTTTGGTATTAGGAATTTTTTTTCTAGCTTGTGTTAGGTTTTAGCACAATACATTAAAACTGTGAAACTAATAAAAGCTTGTTTAGCAGATAGACTTTTGCTTGAATCATTGGTACCTTGAATTGGACATATGAGATATTAAGCAAATGCTTCAATCTCAAAACTTCAGTTTTTGAACTCTACAAATCAAAGAATAAGACTTTTGTGAAAATTAGATGAGATAAAAGAAAAAGGGATTTAAAATATTGGATGCAGGAAAACTTTCAATTAATATCCTTGAGGAAATAGTTATATAACAAAATTAATAGGTTACGCTTATGAATCTTAACTTGGCTGTGTATATTTTCTAAGGAGAAGCCAGGGAAGTATACTGAAAATGTTAAATAGCTGTGAAAACAGGGAGGATGCATCTTACTATTCAGAGACTATTTGTACTAGCCAACACCCTTAAGGTAATTCAGGATCCCTTCTCTTACATTACCAAATAGGAAAGTATATGGGGCATATTCAAAGTTCATAGACACCTGTAATGAAAACAACTCCCTCAATTCCATCACAATATTGATTGCAAGTCATGAATTTATTCTCTGTTTTGGGCACAAAGTTTCATGAATTTAGTGGCTTAAATTTATCAGCTTACATTTTATCAACCCAGTTTTCATTGGGAAGTGATAAAGATGATTGATTAGGCTCTGATCTTTTCTGTAATATCTAGAGGGAGTTGTTTCTTTTGCACTTGGCCATTGGACCTATCCTTACATCTTTAGTCAGAAAGGCTGCCTTAATATAACCAATCTTCCACAGGCGTGTCTCCCAGTAACCAAAGAACAACAAAAACAAAACAAACAAACAAACAAACAAAAACACACAAAACATTGCTTTTCTCTTTGGGGCCGGATAATAATGTCAAGCATGCTTACTTAACTCAGAATAATCTTCCCATATGAACACCTCAATTATTCATATCTTTAAGAATTCTGTAATAGGAAAAACAACTTATTTACTGTTTTTTATAATTTAGTTACTGATGTTAAGTCTCAGGCCTTCTTTAAGAAGGATAATTTCTTCTCAAAAGCCATAACTCTTTTCGCTGGGAAATAGACATTAAAGTTTCTGCTACTATTTTCTATCATGTATCTACTCATTAAAAAATGGCCAGGATGCTTTAGAGGATTTTACTCTTTTGGTAGAGAAAACATGACAAGCTTTCTCAGTGAAGAAGAGTAATGAAAGTGATATGTATTGTCCTGAAATTCTGAAGACTAGAAAGTCCACACCCAAGATGCCAATAAGGTTGCTTTCCTCTGAGGTAATATTTGTGACTTGCATGTGACCACTTTCTCATGGTGTCTCCGTCTTTGCTGGAGGTGTACACATCCTATCCTGGTGTCTCCCAATGTGTCTAGATTTCATATTATGAGGACAGCAGTCAAATTGGATCAAAGCAAGCTTAATGGTGATATTTCACTTTTAATAACTTTTGCAAATGTCTTATGTTCACGTGATCCTTTTCTGATACAGTAATTTGAAGCTTTCATACAAGTATTTTAAAGAAAAATGTTTCTATAATAATAGAATAGAAGGACCATTTTTATTTCAGATTAGTAATAAAAGTACCATAACTTCAGAAATTATCAAAATTACATTCAGTATGAGGCACATGTGTATTTCTAACAATATTTTGTAGCTTGAAAGAATAAAAACATTTTGACTTTGCATGTGGTCTTTCATTTGGTTGATTGCTTTGTCACTTGGCCTTTCTCTTCTGTTCTCTTCTCTTCTTTCCTTTCCTCTCTCATCTCCTCTCCCCTCCCCTTCTCTCTCTCTCTCTCTCTCTCTCTCTCTCTCTCTCTCTCTCTTGCTTCTTTCATCTAGAGCATAGATATTATTGGCTAAGAAGGTATAGGTAGAGTGACAAAATATGCATCATAATGTATGTGTGTGTTTTATGCACAAAGTTAAACAAGCATACATGGATCCCGTACCTCACATCTAAGTCTGATAATTTGATGGCATTTTATACTTTATTCCCATTATGTATTGTAATCATAATGATACTTAATGTTAATGAAGAAAACAAATGAATATAGATAACAACAAAATATTTCACTTATTTGTTATATTTATAACAATTTGACTATAGTCTTAGTGGCCTTCTAAGTAGCATTTTAACAAGAAGAACTGACAAGAATAAAAAGAAATACTTACTCAAGTGCATGTCTGGTAGTTGTGATTGTATCCAGGTCCTTCATTTACCTTGTATCTAGAAGCAAAGACATTATCCCTTCATTTTATTTTTATCCTTCTTCAATTAAACTAAGAAATCTATCTCAGCTAGTTTGGTGGCATGTTGTAACACTAGTACAACAAATGATGATACAGGTGGTCTGCAAGTTTGGAATGAGCCTGATTAATAGTAAGACATGGCATCAAATTAAAATTAAACTATTCACTTTATCTACTCTCCTTCTTGTGGATCTGTTCACCATGTATAAACCCACTTGTACTCTTGTTGAGAAGCTGTGATGGAAGCACAAACATGTTAATGATGTTTTTAAAGTGGAATTTTTGTCCTGATTCCCAGCATTCTTAGAAGGCTTTAAATGCAGCAGGATATGTTCCTTAACTATGGAAGTTATTATCAGGTTTTAAGATATCATAAAAACAAGTGGTTTTCCAACATTGAACCTTTCCCCTGTGACAAAAAGGAAAATTTTAGTTTCATATATCTCCTTTTGTAACTTCAGTTGTGGCTTCCTTCCTGGTCACGTCACTGTTGTATCCACAGGCTCCTTTACTCTCTAAAAATTCAAAAGCTATCACATGTGCCCTCCTACCCTGCCCTTATCATTTATTTGCATAACAGGAAGAATCTGTTTAGACATCAATGTTTAGACTTCTATGTGTCACATTCTAACTAACTACTGTTAGGAATTGTCTGGTGACACAAGTTCCTTGAGTCATAAAAACCTTTGAAACTCTCATTCTAGGTGCCATCATAACATTGTTTTATATTGTTAATTAATGCACTGAATATAGTTTTTGTGATTATTTGAGAAGATAAATAGGAAAGTTTATCTTTATATGAATTGTCTCTATTTCTATCTTTGTTTATATCTGTCTATCTTTCTACATTTTCACATGTTTAGGTATATATCCATTTTCATACACACACATATACATGGGATATGTGTATTCTCAAGAGAAGAGACATTAGTTGAAAACTAAATATTTACAAATTATCTTTAAGTATCTCTTGTAGATAACACTCAAGTTTAAAAATGTCTATTTACTTTTGTATAGCATTAGGATAATGCTCTAAGACAACTTAAATCTTTTAATGGAAAAAATGTGGTTTCTTACAGCTTACAGAATAATTCCATTATTTCTTTTATGTGTACATTTATCTATGAATTCAAAATGTTCAGGTTGAATGAGAAAATAAATATAAAATGAGAATAACATTCTATTTTACATCCCTTTACCTACTTTTACCTTCTCCTATGTATTTATCAATAAAATCATGCATCTACCTATATTTTTCCTCTGAATAGTCTTATCAACCAATTCATCCATTCATCTGTGTATCCACCTTTTAACTCATCCATGCATTGGTCCACTTAACTTATGCCAATGTATTTCCAGTAATAGTGGTGTTTTACTATTGCTCTGTACTCTTAGACACTCAAGTAAGATCACCAATGTGAGCTAGAGTGAAGCTGAGCTCAGCTAAGTCATGAACTTACATTCTTGGGACAGTATAATTACGCAGAAAGTAAAAGCCCTTGATGTATAAGCCTGAGTTTGATGCCTAGGTCTCATGACCCATGGTGGAAAGTAAAGCTGACTCTTACAAAACTGTTCCTTACCTAGACATGCACATATGGACATGAGTGTCCACCTCCCATCTCTTACTCAAATGCACAAATAAGTGAAACACAAGTTTTAAAAGTTACATTCTTAATTTTACCATGATTAAGATTCTGCCAGCTTTATTTTCAGATTTAAAAGTTTTCTAAATATATTTTTATTTTTTTGGAATTATGGTGAAGGTTAGGCAGAGAATTATCTCAATGTATCCTAAAGACTATTAACTTTCTGAATTTGATTCATATTGGAGCACATTTTGCATTTATTAGATTATATATATATATATATAGAGAGAGAGAGAGAGGGGGGGGGAGAGAGTCCATTTTAATCATTATAGAGACTTTAAAGGGTAAGTATTATTATTAAAACATTTTAAAATGTGAAGACTGAGAATGTAAAGGTTAAGTAAACTCCCCCATCTTACAGTTTGTTTCTATCTAGTTCTATTATTTATTGTACACCAATTCTAGAACTAATACTCTGAAGTGTTAATCCAACTTTTTGTTATGTTAGAAAAAAACATGTTGATTCTTGATCCAGGCTGCTATTAGCATATAGGTAAAAAGCATGTAGCAAAATATGGGTATTCTCTACTAGTACTGGTCATAGCACTGCACAGCCTTGACCAGGAGACACATAGATACTCAACATAAAAATGGCTAAGTGGAAAACAGTTATATAAGACACAAATAAAGAGTGACAATTTCTGTCCCTATTTCTCTTAAGAGTTCTTCCTGAAATGAAAAATATTTTATATCCACAGATGGAACACGAATTTATTTGTTGTCAATATTTAGTAAAATAAATAACTGCTTAAAATGACAAATAAAATGAATTTCTGCTAGCTGCTTTTTATGATTTCCTGTTTAAATACTGTAATTTAACCATCCATCTAATACACAAAAGATAGGACAATCACTGAGAACCTAGAATTTGAACATTCCTGGAGTAATTTAAATATACATTTAATAAAATAAGCAAGATCTATTATTTATTACTAAAACATAATGAATTATTCATCTTGTCTTTCTCCAAAAATCATTAAAGTGAATACTTTGGCTTTGACTTAGCTTGCAGGTATATCTTAATCTACAAAAAGTCTGGGTCATTAAATTATTTAAATATTATATAGGCTATGTTGATATAGTTTTTGCATTAAAGCATTGCCATTTCTTGTATTTTTCCTAAAGGAGGATATTAAGCTAAAAGAAGGGGGTGGAGGAAAAGGGAGAGAGGGAAGTATAGACAAAGGCAATGGGAGAGAGAGAAGGAGCTTAGAAAAAGGGAGAGAGGGAAGAAGGGAGGGAAAAAGGGAGGAAGGAAGAGAAGGAGAAGGCCCACAAAAGGAGACCCTGAATCTTATTGGAATTCGGAAAATAGCAGTGGGTTTGCTATAGAACACCATGTTTGTTGAACTAAATATCTGTGGTCCAGAAGTAAAATGGAAGCAGATTTGACTCATGAACATCAGTTTTTGTAATGCATTCTTGTCAGTACCACTGCTTTGTACTTACTAGCATGACAGGTTGCTTTTGTTTCTGTCTATTCCTTTTCACATATTGCAGGATGATTGGTCTGTAGATTTTGTGGTATATCTCTATCTATCTGTCTGTCACTTTGTCTGTCTGTATTTCTTTTCTAATTCAAACCATGATGACTTTTTCATTGTTCCTGTTATTGAAAGTGTTGTTGTTTAAAAAATATTTGTATAGGAGTCTGAATCCATTGTTTATGCATGCAAGGCATATGTTCTTCCCATTGTTCTGTATCAACAAACCCATTGTCAAATTTTCATTTACAATCCATTTATGTACTTTAGAGTAACCAATTATGCTTTCCTGAAAGTCTTTATAGAACTTTCTAAATTGTGTAGGATTTTGAAAGGATCTGATTGGGTTTCCACTGGTTCTGTTTTATTAATTGATTGAACTTGAGAAAAATAAATCTAGTAGCAACAACTGAGTCTTCACATACAAAATCACTGACAAGTTGTAGGAAATCAGGATTTCTTCTATGCAGACAAAGTACGTCAGTGCTCACCCAGCTCTGAGTAAGCAATAGACACAATGCATGCTGTTGATTTTAGTCATACAGAAGACCTGCTTTTGTGAAACCCACTGTTTAAGAATAGCAAAAGCAATAACTTTATTTCTCTGGCTTCATTCTCAGCTGTACATAATACAAAACTTCACATGGACTTACTTGTAATTTTCCATTGCTCTGGACACTAGTCCCCATGGGTAGGTCAAACCTTATTCACAATGGAAGATGAAACAGAATGTGAAGTAATGTGCCAGAGTCATGACAGTGCTACACATCACCTAGGATATTACTAAGAACCCCCACCTTTCTCTCTCTTTTTCTCCTCTTTCTCTTTCTCTGTTTACATGCGTGCATATGTGTGTTTGTGTGAGTGTGTGAGTGTATGTTGTCTTGTTTGCCTGAAGCAAATATCATCTGCACTTCAGTAATAAAATGTAGTGCTCCATGTACTTACTTTTTTTCAAAGTAATTTATCAGAGCAACAAAGGCCACCGGCTAGATACTGTGGTATTTATATTGAGTTATGAGGCATATAATCTTTATCCTTTCAGTTCTTAATTCAAATTCAAGGGTAAGTTTGTTTATCTGAGAATTCCTTGAAAAAATATTTTTCAATTTCAGAAAACTTATATTTCCTCCTACTATATGTTAGAAGGTTGCCTGTCCCCAAGTTTTTCTTTTCTAAAATCTTAACATGGTTTTATGGGTTATTGTATTGGTTTATTATGTAACTGAATTTTAAAATTTTTAACAATTGAGTGGCTAAAATGAAAATCAATTTGCATTATTTGAATTTAATTATTATTAGAACAATTGAATATATTTTTCTCAATATACTACCCAAGATGAAGATGCCATCTTTTTTTTTTTTTTTTAACCTCTTACCAGCACAGAATGCAATACTTAACTCTAAAGCATGAGATACACTTTATTTGCTTATCAGGCCCCAAGCACAAAGTGATTGTCCAGTTCTTTTTTTTTATAATTACTCAGCTCCCTTAGAATGATGACATTTATGCTGGTCCTGCATCTGTTGAACGATGCTCTGTAGAGCTGAAGAGGACTGGATCAGAGTTTAGAATGAGCAAATGTTGATACTAGCTTTTGAGTTATCAGGAAAACAGTCTAGAAACATGAAAATAGTTGATTTGTTTCTCTTATTCTTTGCCCTAACCCACACAGTCACACTCTTGAAAGTTTGTGTATGTGTCTGTTCCGGAATGAAGTTTTACACTCTTATCATCACAAATATTTAGGCCAAACACATATTGTGTCAAACTGGCTGGTACTATCTTGTCGTGGAATGATTGTGATTTATGGATTTTAATTTATTCATTGATGAATTGATAGTTCATAGCACATTTTCCACTCAGCAGACACTATGCCAGATCCTGAGAAGATAGTCTATCATGTAATGTGATTCAAGAGTGCTGAGCTGGTTAACTTCTTCTCAGATAACATTCATGTAAAAGTAGGATCCGTGAATGGCAGTGATGTATGCTGCCAAATCTTATGAAATCTTACATTGTAATAGATGCTGATTTTCACCCTGTAGCTTAGATATTTGCTGGGAAGAAAATAATAGATCAGAGATACATTTCCATGATGCCCATTTATATTGAACAGAATTTCAAAATAAATTATTATGTCAGGGATACCCGGTTTTCAACCAAGGATATGATTTTAATTGTAGATACTCAATCACATCCTTTATCTCATTTGAGCACAAATTGTAATCAGAATGTCTGGGACTAATTTTGTCTTGTAACTGAAACATAGTCATGTCCTATATTAATACTAGGAGAAAGTAATGTACTCTAGATTTTATGTCTTAAATTTGCTTAGGGTGATAACGAACCCTATGAGAGAAGAGTGGAGATTTTTTTTTCTAACATTAAAACCACAAAAAAAGATGTATGTTCTTTGATTCAAGAATGGTAATAGCCAAGTGTAAAATAATTGGCATTTGTTACTCATCTATTAATTTTTCCATTACCAAGTACTCTCTAGCAGCCCACTCTCCTGTTAACTAATCTATCTTAGTTCCTATGCTGTCTTCAAGATTTGAATACATATTTGAGCATGCCCAAAAGTTCAGGTTTACCATAGAAAACACTCAAAGCCCCTGGACCTAATGTTTCAAAATTCTTTTTCCTCCTTCTTTAAATCATTGTTTTAAAAATAAAATGGGTACTGTTCTTGTTTTTTTTTTTTATTCTTCCTTTACATTCACAAAACTCCACAAATATTTATTGAGCTTCCAACAGCATTACAAACATATTACTAGGTAAAGAGAATATAAAGGAGAATGAAATACAAATGCATCTTCCCAAGATTAATTTTTTATTATTTGTATTTTTATATTAATTTAAAACAAGCTTGTTTTACATATCAATCCCAATTTCTGTACCCTCCTTTCCCCACTGTTCCCCTACTCATCTCCTGTATACCAGCCCATCTCCTTTCTCCTCCTCAAGGAGGATAAAGTCTTCCATGGGGAGTCTTCAAAGTTTGTCATATCACTGGGAGCAGGGCCCAGGCCCTCCTCCAAGTATCTAGGCTGAGAGAGTATCCCTCTATGTGGAAGGGGCCCCCAAAGTCCATTTGGATACTAGGGATAAGTACTGATCCACCACCAGAGGCTGCAGAGACAGCCTAGTCCTCCCCAACTAACACCACATTCAGGCAATCTGGGTTGGTCCTATGCTGGTTTCCCAACTATCAGACTGGAGTCTATGAGCTCCCCCTTGTTCAGGTCTGCAGTTTCTATGGGTTTCTGCAGCCTGGTCTTGACCCCTTTGTTCATCACTCCTCCCTGTCTGCTACTGGATTCCTAAAGCTCAGCTCAGTGTTTAGCTGTGGGTGTCTGCATCTTCTTCCGTCATCTACTAGGTGAAGGTTCTAGGATGGCATATAAGGTAGTCATCAATCTCATTATCAGGAAAGGGCATTTAAGGTAGCCTCTCCACTATTGCTCAGATTCTTAGTAGGGGGTCATCCTTGTGGATGTCTGGACATTTCCCTAGTGTCAGATTTCTCTTTAAACCTATACTGGTCCCCACTATTATGGAATCTTCTCTATTCTTTCCCTGACTCAGTCTTCATGTTCAGTCATTCCTACAGTATAAACTTGTCTTTTAATTGGGAGGTATTTTGCAAATACATGGAAGATGATGAGAATGTAATGATTCCAGTTTTCAAGATTCAGTTTACTCATGAGCAGCCCTGTCATTCTAAAATTGAAAATGTAAAAGTCTGTGATCACCTCTGCATATTGAAAAAATTGTGCCTCCCCAACAAATGGAGGAATGTTCTCAGGTTTGCTGCAACAGCAGATAGATTTATTTGCAAAGTGCTTACCATAGAGAAAATACTTTATATGTATGTATTAGTTGTTTTACATTGCTGTGACACAGTGCTTGACATAAACATTTAAGTGACGCAGCCTATGATTAGGTTGGCCCTAAGCTTGATCAATAACTCATGATAGTGGGTGTATACTAGCCTGTCAGCCAGTCAAGTCTCCCATGATTTGCATTGTACATTAGAAAAATATCAGTTCCTCCATGTTTATCAAATGTAAGCTCACAGTGATCTACGTCCTCTAAATAGGTCCCTCTCCTAAAGTTTGCAGAATTTTTCCAAATGGTGTCAACATCTGGAAACCAATTATTCAATGTATTAGCTAGTAGGGAAAATATTTATTCAAACCCTGGAAACATAACGGCAAGAACAACAGTAAGCATTATACTTCCTCTCAGCTTTGTTTTTATCTCCCACAAACTGAGACTCTGAGAGCAGAGTCTTTACCTTTGTCTCTAATGTTGCACATGAAAGAGCATAGGGTGCAATCTACATGTTTATTAAATCAAAAGATAATGTCTTCTTGTGCCATCGTAAACCTGAAGGCTTATCCATCTGGGCTGATTTTCATGTGGACCTTATTCTTCTCCAGTTAGCAAAAGCATCCCTTGTTAAAGGCAATGTTCACATGTACAGATTATTCATAACTGTGAATATTTAGTACACTTGAAATGGTCTTTAGCATCACATGCTCATGTCAGTGGGATGAAATGATGGGTAGAATCATTGTATTAAGTTTGCAGAATCTGACAAACATGTGGGAAAGAATATCAAAAACAGTAGCTTGTAACTGCACCTTGACACTATGCTGAGTACCAGGCTTAGGCTTTCAGGTACCCTGATGATTCTTTTTATCAATTGTTTTTTGTTTCACACTCACAAATGTTTATGTGAATGGTGTGTGTGTGTGTGTGTGTGTGTGTGTGTGTGTGTGTATTGTATGCTTGTGTGTGTGTGAGAGAGAGAGAGGCAGAGATAGAAGAGAAAGAAAAATGGATGAAAATGTCCCATTTTAATATTATAATATAAGATATGATAATATATCATAACACAACACAATATTTAAAATTCTAATATTTTTAAAAGTCTAAGTTCTCTTTAAAATGCCCAGAGTCTCTTTAAAAGTGAGCTCCTATAAAGCAAAAACAAAATCAAAAAGGGAAGACATGTTGTATAAAAACAATCACACTCAAACAAAACTAAAACATAGTAGTAGTGTGAATCTAAATTCTGTAGCTCAATATATAACATGTAGGTCTCAAATACTGTATTGTCTTCCACCTCTAAATGGCTTAGGCAGTCCCATTACTCCAATTTCTCAATCATCAGCCACAATAGCTATCTCACATGCTTAGGCCAGCTCCAATTCATACCTGCTAATATCTGTGATAGACATCTCACATTCCTGACATTTCCAAAATCCTGGGATCTCTAATGCAAATGAGGTGCACCTTCACCATCATCTTTTCATGGGTTCTCCATAGCATTCCAATGTGCCACATTTTGATTTTGTATGTCCCAAATGAGGACTATATGGGAACTCTTATATATTGATATGTTTCGCTTTCAGCTGGAGACAAAACCTGCCCTCTTAGACTAGCTTCTGTGTTCTGATCCTAAGAACATATTTTCTTATTTTCCCAATGAAGCATAGCAATTTTCACCTATATAGTGCTATTATCATGTTAATCATAGCTGATTTTTCAGCTGCAAACTGTTTAGCATTTCAGTATAACACAGGTTTCACCTCATTGGTACTTTTCTCCTGTGAATCAGCACTGAGTATTCAGCCCCAGTTGACCAGCACACGAAGATTCTTAGCCAAAATATCAAAATAATGGTACCTAGCTCCATTCCAATGGAGTCCTTGCTTCCGTCTGAAATGACAAAGTCCAGGCTTTCACAGTTTACATTTCCCTCAGCACTCATCTCATATTTTCCAATGCTTCCACTAGGACAACATGATCTGGATACTCACAGCACAAAGTGTTCCACAGTCCTATGGAAACAACATGGTGACGATCATCACAGTGATATCTGCTGCTTTAGTACCAATTTACTATATTCTAGTTTCACTCTTTTGTTGCTGTGACAGATACCATGACCAAAAACAACTTAGGGGATCAAGGGGCTTATTTAGCTTACACTTCCAGGTTACACTTCATCATGAAAGGATGTCAGGATAGGAACTCAACAGGGTCTAGTAGCAGAAACTTTGCATGAATGCTTCTTGCTGTCTTGTTAACAAGCCATTCTGATAAAGTCAATCCCTAAATTGGAAGTCTCTTCTCAGTTCTATCCAGGTTGTGTCAAGTAGACTGGCAAAGATCATTAGAAATATATATATATATATATATATATATATACATATATACATATGCATATATATACGTGTATATATGTGTATATGTATATATGTATATATATATATATACACACATAAGTTTCTCCATTCTTTCACTAAATACTTTATGTTAAAGTTACTTTAAATTTTTCATACATACAAACATTTTAGTGTGTGCATGTGAGTGTGTGTGTATATAACTTTGTGCCCTACTGGGCACAAGTATAAGTGAGAAGACATTTATCAGGAGGAATCATACTGGTTCTAGCGACTGAACTCAAGTGTCATCCTACTGTCCCAAGTTGTTTGTATTTTTATAAGAAATGGACTCATCCCAGGAAAAACAGATATTTGTACATAATTCAAGAACTTATGGAATGAAAATGGTTGCAGCTATTTCATAGTCATTATGGATACTTTATATTTAAATAATTTTTAGGTTGATGCATTTTCTCAGGTTCTAAAACAAATAATGAAATTGGTTATTTTATCCTTAGGATAACTGAAGCTCTATAAAATATGTTAATGTACAAAGAACAGATAATTAAAAAGACCTGAATTTTACCATTTTGTTTATTCTTTTTCTTAAGATTTCATTTTTCTTTTTTAATTAATTTTACTTAAACTAAAAACAATCTTTTTCATTTACATACCAATCCAACTTCCCTCTCCCTCCTGTCCTCCAATCCCCCCCAAACAAATCTCATCCCATCCCCCTATCCACTCCTCAGAAAGGCTGAGGCCTCCCATGGAGGATCATCAAAGCCTGTCACATCATTTGGTTAAGGACCTAGTTCCTTCCCTGTGTATCTAGGCTGAGAGGGTATTCCCATCCATGCACTAGGGATAAATACTGGTTCCACTGCCAGAGGCCATATAGACTGCCCATCCTGGTTAGACACCCATGTTTAGGGGGCCTGGTTCAGTTCAATGCTGTTTCCTCAGCTGTTAGATTCATATCTGTGAGTTCCCACTTGCTAAGTTCATCTGTTTCTGTGGGTTTTCCAAGAATGGTCTTGACCCTTTGCTTATCACTCCTTTCTCACTAGAACTGGATTCCAGGAGTTTGGCTCAGTGCTTAACCAAGGGTCTCTGCTTCTGTCAGCTTCTAGATGAAGTCTCTAGGATGGCATTTAGGTTAGTCATCAATCTCATTATAGGGAAGAGCATTTAAAGAGGCCTCTCCACTATTGCTTAGATTCTTAGTTGGGGGTTACCCTTGTGGATCCCTGAAGATTTCCCTTATGCCAGATTTCTAAATAATCTATGCTTTTTGCTTATTTTTTCTTGTTTGTAAATGCAAGTGATCAGAAAACCTAATTCCTTCCAGACTAATGTGGTTTGATCAAGCCAGACCACCTGAAACAGAGTACCAGGTGATCCTACATTCAAAACAGCTGGACAAAGCAGACTTACAGACTACAGCCAGGATTTCTGAATCTTCTTCATATCCCCCATGATAGCGCCCCTTACCAGCAGGAAGTAGTTTGGAAAGAACAACGCCCAAATTACTAAATATTATCTATAAATGTTTGTTTTCATTTAAATGAACTTGGTTATATAAAATAAATAAATAAATAAATAAAACCTAATATCATAACAATTTAATAATCAGGCGCTATTTGTAATAGGAAGAAATATGGTTGAAATAATTTCTAGCATAAATAATAATAAGTTCAATTTGTATAGTTTATTTGTTAATCTAAAAAAAGTGTGGATAAGAGTAATACATATGAGTATCCCCTTGCCTCCAGAATGGCTGCTTTATGAACAGAAGACTGTGTGAATGATATATTATTCAAATGTTCATTTTTTAATAAAAATGCTAATGGAATGTTAAAATGCACATAAATTAAAATGATCATAAATTAGGATTAATATCATATTAATGAATTATAATACTTCATTCATTAAGATAAAGTGGTGTTTCAATATTTGTTCTTGTTCATAAATTTAATACAATAAATGAAAAGGGTACACTTTGAGATTCAATAAATATTTGATGTAATCTTCTGCCTCAACTTTTAAAAATATTCTAAATTAAAGCAGAAGATCTCTGATTTTTTGGCTCTTTGTTGCTATTTAATGTCTTTTTCATAATCTTTTCTTTTCATTTATTGAAGAGCTAAATACAATTCAAATTGGAGAAGAAAGCAATAGAGCCTGTTCAGATTAAAAGGAATCCCAGGAGCACAGAATGCCTTTTGAATTTGTAGGTGTTTCCTTCTACAACACACCTACTCTTAAGGAATAAATACTTTATATCTTTAGGTGAAAAAAATAAGCATTTTAGTGGCAGTTAAGTAAAAGAGAGTGAAACAGAAATATGTGTATCTCAGCATTATTTTGCAAAGTTAATTATGTAATTTCTTCTACAAATGCAAGATTCCAACATAATGTATATTTATTTAATGATTGTCTGTGTGTACATTGGTGAGCATCTTACATGCATGGTGCCCATGAAGATTAAAGAGGGGACATCAGATTCCTGGACCTGCGTTATATATGGTTATGATCCACCATGGGGTACAAGGAATTAAACCATGTTCTTCTGCAAGTAGCTCTTGGCTGGTCAGCCATCCCAACAGTTTGAAAATAATTAATTAAATTAAATTTTTAAAATGAATTTATATTTCAAAGCAGAAGTCTACACTGTTTCATGGGGAAATCTATACATCAAAACATATCTGAGTCCTTCTTGTGAACAAATCATAAAAGGATTTTTTAAACATGAATAATTGCTTTTCTCAGAAGCTAGCTATATCTGTAAGGCCAAGGATCTACTTCATATTAAAACACTATAATTTTGTTCAATCAGTACTCATTGGTATGATCTTTGATGAATTTGAATTGTTTGGACAGTTGTCATTTTTCAATGAAATTCCATTCTTTTTCTTGAAGTTATGCTCCAGCATTCTATAATTGATAATATTTTCTATTTTGGGGATGATTTTCTGTACTGGAAAAATTGTAGAGAATTAAAGAAAGAAGTGAAAGGACTAATTATATAATTTAAGTTGTTGAATTTATTTGTTGTTGTTATGAATAACTATAGCAGCAATCTGACTAAACTCATGGGTCACTCCATGTGATCTTATCAAATATGAGCCCTGCAGAAGTTATGAGCCATGGTGGCTCTCTTATTTTAAAATCTCATACTAAATGCCAATTTATTTTAAATAAAATTTAAGGAGATGTTTATATTAAAACTGACTTATGGTTCTTACCTTATTGTAGTTCATAACAGGCAGTAGTAATAACATTGTGTGTGCATGGCCATTTATGTGTCTCAATTAGTCAAAAACATAGGTGAAATGTGTTCTTTATGCTTTCTTAGCATTAAGATATCCTGTGAGTTTGTTATAAACAAATTTGAGCACTTTGTAAAAGCTGGTCTGGTAAAGTTCATTATGCTGTAGTGTAACATGCTGGGAATGAAATTATATGTTATTTGTACAGTTTTGCTTAGCAGAGACATGGGAAGTAGTGTAAAGAGAATCAATTTGATATATAAGCAAGAGTCAGATAAATAATTCAGAAAATGATTTATCTATCTTTGTAACTAATTACTGCTACTTTTCATTTTAGTTGCACACAGATCTGGATCCTGGAAGCAAAAAAATCAAGTATATCCTATCAGGTGATGGAGCTGGGACAATCTTTCAAATAAATGATATAACTGGAGATATCCATGCTATAAAAAGACTTGACCGGGAGGAAAAGGCTGAGTACACGTTAACAGCTCAGGCAGTGGACTGGGAGACAAACAAACCTCTTGAGCCTCCTTCTGAGTTTATTATTAAAGTTCAAGACATCAACGACAATGCTCCAGAGTTTCTCAATGGACCTTATCATGCTACTGTGCCAGAGATGTCTATTTTGGGTATGTATGCTTCACAGACCTGTTAAGAGTAATTTTTCAAAGAGCTCTTGGCATCAAGGATGGTATGTTGCTGAACAAAAGACATTTATTTCCTTCTTATGTCTCATTTGCATTTCCAAATCCCTGTTCTTGGTCTAAGTTCCACAGCTCAATAGCTTTAGTCCCTTAGTGATAGAAACTGACAGAGGGACAGTTTTATTAAAATATCGTTCCTTACATAGAAGCATTTCAATAGGCAAAATTCATATTCCTGTCATAGACAAGTATAGTTACTGAGATGGATTTATCAAGATTTTTTCCAACATGCCAACATAATCCTATTGATATTTGGTTCATGTTTAATTCTTTGTGTATACTGACATGCAAGTAAAGTGCCAGAGACATACACAATGATTTAGGGCTACAGTCAGGAAGATACTGACCTAAGCAAGTGGGCAGAGTCCACAGGATTATAGAGTCACTCTTACCAATGAGTTTCCCTTCTTATGTCTAATTTACCTTAACCAGAAAGTGTTTTTAAATTATTGTTATTAACTTTCACTCACTCCATTCTCTGAATCATTGACACATTTATTACATAAAAAGCAAAGCAAAATGCTTTCCAGAGAGTGATTTTAATCCCCCTCCTAAAGATCTGTTTAACTCTTCTTTAGCCCAAGCTTTCATATAGAATTCCTCAAATCTCACACTGTTTATGATAAAAGGAGAGTTTCCAGATCTCTTTCCTTCTGACATGTCAGGAGGAAAGATGCAAAATTCAAAATATAGCATCACAAATTCACTTTTGTACATATAATATATAGTTAGTTTGTTTCAAATTGCATTTCAGGATAAAGGGTATCCAGAAAGAACAGATAAACTAGTCACAGGTAAAAGTAACAAAACAAATTTTAAAAAAATACCAGGAAAAAAAGCCATCAAAGATTAAGTGACTACAGGAAATTGAATTCATCCTTTAAAGCCTCCCCAAATATGACTAGAGTTTCTACCAGAGAAATGCATCAAGCATTTTGATCAACAAAACCCTGGTTCTAGGTTCTATATCTCAGGAACATGTCCATAGCAACAAATACCAGGGAGGAAGTTAAAGATGGAAAATGCCAACACAAAGATTTTTGGACTTCAAGGACAAATTTCTTGCTAATTATCAGGCACATGTATCACAATGTCCCTTACCTAGCCAGCACCATCTTGAAGCTGAAGTTGCTTTTATTTACTCAGTCTGATTGTCCCTTGGTTTCATCTGCCTCTTCATTTGTTCCCTTACCCATGTTTAGTCACTTATTCTTGTGCTTTTGTTCCTTGGTGTTATTGTCCCTTCCTTATGCCTGTTGCAGTTATATTTTTTCTTCATATTTCACATTTACCTCTTTGTCTTTCTCTTCTTCTTCATCATTCCCCTTTTACTCTTTTTTTTCCCTTCACCTCTACTTTTTTTTCTTTTCTTCTCACTTCATCCCCTCTAACCTTCTTCTTTTCTTTTTGACCATTAAGTGGTCCTTTGTCTGACTATGTCTTCAGCCATTTGCTGTGTGGATAGCTTTAAAATCCCAAACAGGGTTTGATCTGCCTGCTTAATTAAACCAGTAGCCTACATGTCTATATGCTTTCTGTATGTTTTCACATAGAGGTCCCAAAGATAACCAAACACAATATTAAAAAAATCAACTTCATTCCTTTTCTTTATATGTTTCTGATTCAGACTTCCACAGTTTTCTGTGTCCCAGTATACACCAAAACCCCCCAAACAAAACCTGAAAGATATTGGTCGAGCTTTTTCTTCTTACCAGAGATTACACTTTTAAAGAAAACTGATCCTCTTTCTCCCAACAGCTAAGAATTACCAATATCCACTCACTCAGGGGCAAAGCTGCATGTCTATCTTTAGTCTTCATGCTGCGATTGATTGAGTTTAGACTGAATGGTATACCACCACTGTGAGTTTTTGTGTACGTACCCTGGTCTGGCAAGAAAGCACCATTTATTTGTAGCTACTATCAACCCTGACTTTTAAATTCTTATTGCTCCCCTTTTTGCAAAAGTCCCAGGGACTTTGTAGGAGATATGCAGTATATACTCCATTTAGGGTTGGGCATTCTTTAGTGCAGTCTTAATTGCTCACTTCATTCTTAGATCAAACCCTTATAAATTAGAACCTGTGTCTTCAAGTGGCTTATCGCTGTAGCATCCATATTTTACTTTGTTAACAAATATCTGGATTTACAATGGAAAAAATCTTCCTCATAGTCCATAGATATGTGTGTGTGTGTTCATGTACAAGTGTGTGTTTCTTCCATTGAATAAAGATGTCCAAGCTCCTTAGCCTGAAAGTTTTTGATGGCTTTATTTTCATTTGATCTCCTCTTCACTATCACCCTATAATGAAACTTGGGTAGAAATACCTCTTCCAGTAACAAATCAGAACTGATTTTATGTCTTCATATCTTATCTAGCATATATTTCTCCCGCCAGGATTCCATTTTATCTACTTCTTGTGAGAGGAATCCTATTTTTATTTATGTTTCATGCTCATCAAAACTGAATGATATGCGCTATAGATGGTCAAAATGACATATTTACTTGGGAAAACTTTTATTAATTCCTAGCCATAATGTCCTCTCCTCCATCAGCTTCACTGTAAAAATGAAGCACACAAACAGGCAGAAACATCCCAATCTCTACAAATCTTTTAAATTCTCAAGTATAAGCAGGAAGTCAGAAATACTTTGTAAGTTTTCTTTTTCTTTCTTTCTTTCTTTCTTTCTTTCTTTCTTTCTTTCTTTCTTCCTTTCTTTCCTTCCTTCCTTCCTCCCTTTCTTTCTTTCTTTTTCATCTTGTTTGTTCTGCTCCATTAGGTGAAGGAATTATTTATCCCATTTATCTTTTTCCTTAGATTCTAGAAAGATGGTTTCTAAACACAAAATTACTAGTGCCTTTGAAACACAGGATATGCTTAATTAGTAATATACAGTGAACAGGAAAACTGTAACTGCCCCATGTTACTCTTTCTCTCCCGTGTATAAGTGTATCAGATGATGCATTTTCTGTTCATGTGATTCACATGCCTGATGATAAAAATGCTAGAGAAGAAAAGTTCAGATACATATACAAATTTGAAAGTTAATTTACTTATGAAAGGTTATAAATAGTGTTATTTCCTTCAGAACGGCATGTGTGTGTGTGTAAAAAAATCTCTTATTCTGCTAAACTGATAGACATAATTAATCTTAGCACATATATACACATACATTTACACACACATATATATAAATACTGTACATACGAACATAAGTGTTTAAATCTCTAATGTGTAACGAGTCTTCAGATTCACCGAGACATTGTTGGAGTTATCAGAGCAGGTTTGTGTCTTTGTGTCCTAATTCCATTGTTTATTCTGGGGTTGTTTGAGAAATTTTGACAGGTTTAATTATTGCCAAAGTTTTTATAGCTATCATTACCAATTAATGATTTTCATGTTTAAATACAATATAAAGGAGTGCTTTAATAGATTATTGTACCATTATTGGTGTTTTGGCAGTGATGAGAATATTTTTATTAATATACTACTTATATGTACATTCTTCTATGTATTGGTTTTAAGTAGTGGTGTCTTGTTTTTATTGGATGCTAATTTCCTTGTCTAAGGAAGCAGAGGCAGCTATGCTGTTTCATACTTAAGTGTGTACTATTCTCTTAATTACTCATGAAGGTGACTAGGGGATGAAGGTCACCAACTATCTCTCTTTTCTACCTGTTAACACTGTCCTGTTTCACAGTGTCTCTCCCATTCATTTCTTCTTTCATTGTCTTCCTTTGCTTCTTCAAAAATGCCAGTGCTGCAACCATATGTCTGGAGTAATGCCAGCAAGAATTAAGGGAAAATAAAAGTCTAATTGAGAAATTTACCAATATTAAGCTGAAATAAATGTGATTTGTCAAAATTGCCTACCAGTTGACAATCTGTTGAGACAAAACACGTATAGACACCCATACACTGTGTGTGTGTGTATGTGTGTGTGTGTGTGTAGACAAATAATTTAGTAATATCTTACTTGGACACTGGAGACATGGTCCTTTTATATTATACAGAGAGTTTCAGGTCTTGGTGATAATTTGCTTCTATGACAAAGCTGGATGTGTCTTATTCTAACAGTGAAAACTGAAGTTACTTTACATTTTTCTTTTAATTGTTACTTCAAATGGTAAGTATACATTTTAATAATATTGTATACTGAGGTTTTAATTATACATGTAAGTGAAAATCTGAATTGTGGAATAGTAAACTTTCTATTTGCTTTATAAATTGATTCTGGAATTATTAAGTTGCAAATCTGATTTCCATGGTGAGAGTGACAATACTCTCATTTTAGGGACAATTTATCTACATAGTTTAAAAAATAAATCCTAGCAGGAAGTACGCTTAGAGAATTCAAATTACCAAAGTGCTAACTATGTGGCCTAAAATAGTACTGCTGTCTAATAGAACTAGTTTACTTATAACCAATCTATGATTTCCTTTTAATAGTATCATCCAATAAATTGATGAAGACATGATGAATAACATGGTCAATGGAAACATGTTCAATGACAAATTTTCTACAAATTTACTTATTAGAATGAAAATTATTTTCTTAAAATGGCTAGCTAGTCAAAGGGTTCTAAAGAGACCTGACAGCAGGTAGAATTTGAGTTGTAGGTCATAGTTTTATTCTTGTTCATGCAGATACAGACTGCATGAAATTCGAGGTCTTTTTGTTTGCTTACAAGCAAGGACTGCTCTAACAGTTAACAATATGTATTGAAATGCTTCGGCAGCTTATTGTATATGTTAAATGCTTCTAATATTTACCATTGCACTGTGATTTTAATACAGAGATAAATTTCTCTTGTCTTTATTAGTTTTAATCATAAAACAGGAAAAAAATCTCTAATATAAAGGAAGATTTTTAAATTAAGGAGCTCAGATTTAACTTTAAGCATCTGTTGCTACCTCCCATGGGTTTAACCATCATGCTCTACTGATCTCTGATAGCATCTCTAGAGAGTTTTGTTTATATGAGAGCAATGATTGTATGCATATTTAGCATAGTTAAAGTTCTTCTAAGGTGAAAAAGCTTTTGAGGTCAGCATACTTTGCAAATTAAATTGCAAATTGAAGATGTAACAGGAAAGTTGAAAAAAATTTTGAGGATAATATTATACAGTTACCAATGTATAAAAATGTAAGACTAATTCATCACATAGGAATTCAGTAACAATAAACATTCATTAAGATCCCTGTGTTGAATGGCAACAGCCCAAGAACTGAACATATATATAGGGGAATGAACTGAGTAACTCTGGTTTTGGTGATGGTGAAAGCAGAGGGAGAATGTACTTCCTACCAAATAATAACTATAATCTCATGAAAAGCTTAGATTATGGCTTAGTAAATATGTCTTTTTAAATACGTCAAGTCCTTCCTGGAAGGTATCACCATCACCCCGCATGTGGAATGGGGGGGATGGGAGGGTGGTCAGGGGGCATGGGAGGGTGGAATGGAGGGATGGAGGGAAGGAGAGGGAACTGGATTCTATATGTAAAATAAGAAAAAAAAATGTTAAGTCCCACTGATTTCATGGGTCTTCCCACATACGATGTAATACATTATGAAATTGAACAGTGGCTCAATTTAAAACAAATGTTAATTCTACTAGGTTATTCAGGTGCTTTCTTTCTGAAAAATGTTATATTTTTGTTATAATTCACTTTTTGTTTTCTTTATGAGTCTTTGTATACATGCTCTTTATGCTAACGACTTAAGCATTCTTTTGAAAGGAGGCCCAAATA
The DNA here is from genome assembly GCF_943737965.1 of Phodopus roborovskii. NCBI lineage: Eukaryota > Metazoa > Chordata > Mammalia > Rodentia > Cricetidae > Phodopus > Phodopus roborovskii. Next base: position 45,771 of record NW_026125323.1, on the reverse strand, counting down.
AACCACATACATGTCTTACTGGTTATTATCTTTAATTTTAAGTAGATTAAATCTTATGTGAAAGGGATAGATATTATCCAAATATTTTTTTGAAACACTAGAGAATAAAATTTTGTTGCTTTCTTTGTCTCCCTATATATAGAGTAAATCCTCATCTTATATATGTCACTGTACACTAACACAAAACCACCATCAAGTTCAGGGATAGAATATGAACTTACTTTTGCTGCTAGATGCAGGATGATCAATAAAAGTGCTTCAACTGTCCAAAGTGTGCCCATTTTTTGGTAAAGAAAAGTCTTTCTGGGACTAAGCATCCATGAGACCCGGTTAACTCTCAAGTTTTCTGCACTCTTCACTTCCCTGCCATGCTCTTTATAATTCTCAATTACAAAGAAAAATATTTTATAAAGTCCTGAAACTTTGTCATTTATTTCCTTGGTTGAATTCAGAATGTGCCTTTTGAAAATACTTTCCAAGACACGGCAACTTCGGCTCATGTGAGGTGCTCTATTTATCCCATTAAAGGTGACAATAACTTTGATCACTCTGCTGAGGAGGTATATGCCCTGTGTCTACTGTGTAAATCTATTCTTTTTTGTCTTTGAGCTCCATACTTTGAGCCTTCATAAATATCTTATTTCTCATCAAACTGGGAACACCAAATTTTAACATTAATAAGTTTCATAGCTGAATTAATTATTAGCATGAGGAGATGCAATCACGGATTTTCTTACTTATCTCATTATGTGACATTTATTGGGGAGAACATTTTTTTCCTTTCAATTTCCTTACTTGTAAATTTACTCAAATTTATTTTGATATTTGCATCTACATTTTATGTAGTAGGTCATTACAGACATTTAAAGTATTTTTGATGATTCTCAGATTATCTTCAACAAGAACATGTGTGATTTAGAAGCTGGTTCTGGTTATTTCTTGGGCAATGTTTTTCCCTTCTATAGCAACAAAGTATTTCAGACTTATTTTGTGGTTTTATCTCAGTATTAGAATTAGTTATTTAAATGCCATTTAAAGGGAAATCATCTGATATGCCAAAATCTAAATAGTAGTTTTACTATTTGTTATTTGGGAGTTAGTGTTCTGAAAATTTTATGAACAAGAAGAATCTGAAAAATTCATTGAGGATATGTATATGCTCTCTCTCTCTCTCTCTCTCTCTCTCTCTCTCTCTCACACACACACACACACACTTATACTTTACTCATTTGCACAGAATTGAATTGTGTCCCTAAAACTCTCAGGTGTAATTGTCTACTCAGAACTTTGCAGAGTGAATTTATTTGAAAAGAAGATGTGTGTGGTTATGATTAATTATGTTCTGTCTATACATAGTTGCATATAAATACAATTATCTGTATAGGTATACAAAACTATGTAAAAATACAGGTTTACTAAAAGGCATATACATGTAGAGGCAAAATATAAGATTTGCTATCAGAAGTCAAGACGTAGCTGAAAACAGACATGGTGGGAGCTCACGTGGGAAGATGAGTCTGTGGACATTATGATTTCAGATTCTGAAACTATATAAAACTTTAGGTCAGTTTGTCATGGGAAGTCTTGAGATCTAGTAAAATCTCTGTCCATTGGACTCCATAAATTTATATCTTTCAAATCAACTCCACAGGAACACAAAAGGGATTTTTTTTTCTTGTTTTCACTATCCTCTATCACAAGTTCTGTAAAAATGATCTATGTTTTTCTAATCAGATCCTTAATAAATCCTTAGACAAGTTATTTCTAATTTATCTTTTTAACCACTCTATGCCTGCATAGTATTGTGCATCTCCTCTGGGAGTCTTCCTTTACCTCCCTATGTTAGTAGGGTATAATATGTCCTCCTATGTTGCCAATGAAGTCTAATAACTTCAATATTGAATTACTCAGTAGGAAGATAGGAAAGGAGACAAGAAAGTACATACCAGTGTCTATATTTATTTTGCCTTTGCAATATAATATATATAAGCAATATTTTTAAATTTATATTAAGAGTAGCCTTTACTCTAGGTTAAGGGAGTTTCCCTCCATGGGGATGTTTCTGCAAGGTCCTTTTGTGAACCAGGAATACATCCTGGTTCCTTTGTCTGCTTAGACTGCTCAGTTCTTCTTGTTGAGACCCATATTCAGGGGCATAAACTTCATTAACAACAATGCAAACCAAGTTCAGAACACCTGGGAACTCAATAAATAGACCATACAACAGTCAAAAAACAAATAAAAAATCCAAAAAACTAAAAAATGTATCCTTACTAGGAGACAAATCCACAGTAAACAACATGATCCTTTGCTATCTATTTAATTTTGAAATAAATAAAAAAATAAATGAGAGATAGTGAGAGAAGACAAAAACAATACTCAACTTTATATAAAAAGAAAACAACCCTGTACAATAAAGGAATTTCTGGAGGCATCACTATCCCTGACTTTAAGCTCTATTATAAAGTTATAGTCCTGAAAATAGCTTGATATTTGCACAAATATATACAGGTGGACCAATGTAATCAAACTGAAGATACAGAGACTAACCCATACATCTACAAACACCTGATTTTTTACAAAGAAGCTAAAATTATACAATGGAAAAATAAATAATCGCCAACAAATAGTGCTGGCATAACTGGATGCTGACATTTAGAAGACTGCAGGTAGATCCTTATCTATCACCATGCACAAAACGTAAGTCCTAGTGGATCAAAGTCCTCAACATAAATTCAGCCATATTTATTGCCTTAGAAGAGAAAGTAGGAGGTATCCTTGAATGAATTGGTACAGGAGATCACTTCATGAACATAACTCTAGAAGCACAGACACTGAGATAGTCAATAAATGGGACTTTCTGAAACTGAGAAAGTTCTGTAAGTCAAATACACAGTCAACAAGATAAAATGGTAGCCCACAGAATGAGAAAAACCATCCCCTCATCTGACAGAGGGAGGATTTCCAAAATATATAAAGAACTCAAGAAGATAGTCACCAAATCACCAAATAATCCATTTAATAAGTGGTGTATAGAACTAAATAGAGAATTCTCAATAAAGTAATTCAAAATGGCTGAAAGACACTTTAAAAAGTACTCAACATCCTTTGCAATCAGGGAAATGCAAATCAAAACAACTCTGAGATACCATCTTGCTCTTGTAAGAATGGGTAAAATAAAAAATACCAATGATAGTCTAGGCTAGATAGGGGAAGGGAAACACTCCTCCATTTTTGGTAGGAGTGCAAATATGTGCAACCACTTTGGAAATCATTAAGGATGTTTCTCAGGAAAATGGGAATAAGTCTTCCTCAAATCCAGCAATTCTATTATTGGATTCTCTCAATGGATGCTCATTCATACAACAAGGACATATGTTCAACTATATTCATAGCAGCATTGTTGGTAATACCTAGAACCTGTAAGCAACCTAGATGCCCCTCAATGAAAGAATGGATGGAGAAATGTGGTACATTTACATAATGGAGTATTACTCAGCAGAAAAAAAGCAAAGCAATCTTGATATTTGCAGGCAAATAGATGGAACTGGAAGAAACCATCCTGAGTGAGGTGAACCTGACACAGAAATAAGAGTATGTTATGTATTCACTAATAAATGGGTAGTTGACTTAAAGAAAGGACTACCAGCCTAGAATCCATACCTCCAGAGATACTAGGAAAGAAGGAGGACCCTAAGAGAGAAATACATGGTCCCTTGAAGAAGGAGAAAGGGACAAGTACCCCTGAGCAAACTGGAAGTATATGGGGGGATGGAACCTAGGTATGAAATAGAGAAGTGGAGAAGAGGAGGGGTAAGGAGAACATGAGGGATCAGGAAGACTGAGTCTGTGGAGGAGCAAGAAAAGATACTTTAATAGTGGGAGAAATTATAGGTTTAAAGAGAAATCTGACACTAGGGGAATGTCCACAGATCCACAAACATTACCCCAACTAAGAATCTAGGAAAAACAGAGAGACCACCTTTGATGCCCTTCCCCTATAATGAGATTGATGACTGCCATATTTGCCAGCTTAGAGTCTTTATCCAGTAGCTGATAGAAACAGAAACAGACACCCACACCTATTCACTGAGCCATACTGCTGGAATCCATTTGTTGAGTGGGAGGCAAAACAGTCAAGACTATGCTGGAGAAACCCTCAGAAACAGCTGACCTGACTTATTGAGAGGACATGGACCCTAGGCATAATGCTGGGGAACCAGAATTGTACTGAACTAAGCCCTTTGAATATAGGCGCCATTTAAGAGGCTTGGGCAGTCCATGAGACCTCTAACAGTAAAATCTGTATTTACCCCTAGTGCACAAATGGATTTTTGGGAGCCCATCCCCTATGGAGGGATACTGTTTCAGCAAAGATACTCGGAGTACTTAGGCCCTTCTTCAATGATGTGGCAGACATTGATGATCCTCCATGGAAGGCCACACTATCCTTGGGGAGTGGGTAGGGGTGGGTTATATATAACTTCTCACAAAAAGAATACAATACAAAAATAGGTTTAATGCAAAAAGAGTTTAATGCATTTGAAAAATTCTGAAATTAAGTTCAGCTTTTATTGTTATTTTGACTTTTAAAATATTAAGATAATTTTATAATTTAATATTATATGGTCTCATAGAGATTTAGGCATTCATATTATTATAGAATTCATTGTTTTCAAAAATTGGCTGTATCATACCAACAACATTACTCAATGAAAGTCTTAAAAATATCTAATGAGAAAATGAGAATACATGTGTTACCATGCATGACTACATGTTAAATTAGCACACAGCTAAATAGAGAAAATTGCCATTTCTAAAAAGTGAATTATGATGACTGCAGCTGACATGGCTTACATTGTTGTTTTGTCATTGCCCAGTACATATTATAGCCCCCCCAAAGAAGAATATGTTCAAAGTCATAATTGAAGCAATTCATTTAAATAAACATTAAATGCATAATTCTTAAAACATCAAAGGATGCTGTGTCTTGACAAACTGTTGTAATCTTGACACATTTCTTTTAAAATCCTTAGTTTATACCTTGCTTTTGTGCTCTGTTTCTCTCCTTGGGTAATATTTCAAATGAATTTGGAAGTATTTTTTTTTAAAGAAATATGCAAAGAGTGAAAGGGAAAATACATCTTGATGGATGTGATTATATTTTTTTCTAGCTTTCCTTCAGACAGATGAAGAAAATTGAAATTCTTTAGGAAAATATAGGAAGAAAATCATAAGGATTGAAGGAAATAATTGCAAAAGATCTCCAGCTGCTGTACCTGATGTGAATGCCAATGACTGGGGTAGTTCCAAAATCATAGGTCAGGGTGAATGAACATTCCACAATCTCTAGTTTCCATAAAGAAGTTAAATCTTCATTAAGGATATAGAGATGGTATAATACCTGCATCTGTGTTCACACACACATACACACAATATATATACATATATATTGTGTATATATATATATAGAGAGAGAGACAGAGAGACAGAGACAGAGAGAGACAGAGGGAAAAGAGAGAGAAGGGGAGGGGGAGGGAGAAAGGAGTTCAATTGAAAGCAAAATTTGAATATAACTTAAACATATTCAATCAGAAGTAAATTTCTAATTTTTTTCCTGTTTTAAGAGCTACCCCACGGTGGTTCAAGGTTTAGAACTTAGCATAAATGATACAAATCTCATTTCATTATTATTGTAGTTGTCTAAAAACACTAGTTTTCCAAGAGGCATTAGACTACTTTCACATGATCTTTGAAAGCAAGCTTTATGAAAAATAATGAAAAAATGAACATGGTTTATTTAAGTAAATGTAATATGGGTATCTTGAGTCATCATTTTTTTGCTTCAACATTTTTGCCTCAATTATAACAATATAAGTAAAAAAAACTGCAGATGACAAGCATACAATTATTCTTAATGCTTTCTCTAAGATGTTTCTTACTAATTTTTAACACTTAGTTTGATTAACTCCTACCACTAATCTTTTCAGTTTTTAAAAATCAAGGTTCAAGGCTCAGACCATAATACATAATAAAACATAGCCTATGAATTTAGGTGATGTTTTTCTGCATTTCATAGAAAAATTGCTTGCAGTCACATTGAAAATATATCTAATGACACTATAATTCAATTCATTCTAGACCTATGTCAATAGCTTTACATCCACTCTTATTTCAAGATACATTTCCAAGGGAAGTGAAATATTTTCAGTAGTTTACTGTTTGGTAATATTTTTGCTATTCTTTTTAATAGATGAATTGGTCATAATTCCCAAATAAAATTTCATAAGTATTGTGATAATAAGAAAACATGATGATACCTCATTTGATTTTGTAGAAATAAAATGTGTATATTTCTTTTGTTTTACATAAGAAAATATTAACAAAAATATACAAATGGCCCCACATTAAACATGCAGAAAAAAGACTTTAAATCCCTGTTTGTAACTATTCAGTGAACTATGTGCTGTCCCTTAATATATGATGTTTTTGTCTTTATATCATTTAGAAACACTAATCGCAGTTCTATTATAATTTGAGTTAATCTTTCAGAAGATTAAAATTAAATTAAGAGTGACAATATCAACTCAAAACAACCACACTGATGTTTTCATTTAACGTGAACCCTGAAATCAGGCCAGACTCCCAGTTTCCAAGTAAAGGCTGGTTTCCAAGTTCATTCACAGTAATAGCTAATGGCTATAATTCCCTTTGTTTTCCTTTTAATGTTTTACTCCTTTTGGCCCTCCATTTGCTTGTTAGAATGACTGTAAAATGGATTTATCTCTATGTTGTCTCTTTACCGGCCTGGTTCTCAAAATATTAGTTTATCAGTGTTGCATCCAATTTGCCATACTTGGAGAAGTTTTCTATGGCTAGAACTTCATGTAGGTCCACTCTAGGCTTCTAAAGGACAGGAGACATCCATCTGATGAACTTTTATGAGGGCTTGAAATACGAAGTCAGGTAACCTGCACTTGTCATGGAAGCAAATCTTTCAGGAAAAAAAAAATTTGACAACATGGAGATTGACAACATGGAGGAGAATTTGACGATCCATATAGGGTTCTACTTTGATAATCTAGTGAATCTGTTTTATGGAGGTCTTTTATTTATTTACTTATTTGTTTTTTTTTAAAATAAACCTTTTTTGCATACACATATAAACCTATGGGATTTGTGTGCTACATGTATACAGAAGACATCAGATCCCTTGCGATTGGGTGCTGGATCCTGAACTCTGATGATCTGAAAGACACAAGATACTCTTAATCACTGAACCATCTCCTTAAACCTGTCTTTTACACTTTCCCCTTATAGAAATTAGTATGATAGGATACAAATATATATTTATACCATAGACAAATTGTATTCATGTTCTGTGTGTAGAGCTCTATAAACTGGAACGGTCACACACAGTGCTTTACAGACTTATTTTTATTTGTTCCACAAGGGTTCTAAAAATTCATGAATTAAGAGAATTTGGAAAAAGACAGCTCAAAGAGTCAGCATTTTCACAAATGTGCCTGGAAGGGAACTCAGTCAGCTGCATGTCAGGGCACATCCAAGGCATATATCTGTGAAATTCTCAAATGTTGGCTGAAAATGAGCATCGGGCACCATTGTCAATATATTTTGACATACTTTCCCCAGAACCTCACTGTCATGGTAATTGAAGTTTTCTAGATTTTCCATGGATGTAAGCAGACATTATTTCTTTTAATTTGATATCTAATTTTGATACAAAAATTAGGTACAAGTGGCTTTTATTCTTCAGCTGATTAGCAATTATACTGTTACAGTTTTGAGGTATGATTTAATTGTTCTCTTTACAGAAATTTCATGTACAGAAAATAATATTATTGATTTATATTACAGAGTGCAGCATGCATAAAAGAACACACAGGTGAATAGACAAGAATAGTAGAGAAGATATTCAAGCTGTTAAATGAACAAAAATGTAAGGGTATCTATGTAGTCTATGTACAAAGAGATTTAAAATATGCAGTATGTCTTCTTAGTATGTAATTAGATATCCTGACAAAAGACAAAATATAGTTACTCCATAAGGCTGTGAATGAGAGCATATGGATTTTGGGTAATGTATGCACTCAAATGTCTTTCTCATTCTGCCAAAATGGAGTTTTATATTTTGTTTCTGGACTCAACATCACAGACAGCAGAATCATACTTGTGCTGTTACTGGAGAGAATTTTATTCAATTTCATTTTGCTAGGAGCAACAAGAGGAGCCTTTATATCCACATTTGACCCATCAGATCTCACCATTGTCTACTCATTGTGATTCTTTACAAATAGGTTGAGTTCACAAAGACATTGTGGTCACTTGGGGAAATTAATAATTAAAGTTAAATATTTGAAGGCTGGAGTAAAATGGAGAACACTTGAGTCATGAGCAGAAAACCAGAATTTGGCTCCTAGCACCAACAGGGTGACTTATAACTATTTTTAACTCCTGTTCCAAGAGATTCAATACCTTCTTTTGGCCTCTGCAGACACCAGGCAGATGTGGTTTACATATATATATATATATATATATATATATATATATATATATATATGTGTGTGTGTGTGTGTGTGTGTGTGTGTATACACACACACATATATATATATGTCTGTGTATATACATATATATGTAGATATTCATAAGATAAAAATTAAACTATAAAATTTAAAAGTTTTTTTTAAAGTACTGAAATGTCTCTGATTACTTCTGAAATCCAGAGCAATCTTACCAGTTTCAGGTCTGGATAACAAATAACTACTCTACAACTCAATAATAATTAATACTACATAGTGGTACCCAATTCTATTTTAACCACTATAAATTTGCATTTATTTAATAATGACCACAGCTTTTTCACATTTTAGAAAGCTTAGGCAGGCAACCATAGTGAGCTTCTTCCTAAGTTTATCTGTTTATTTAAAGTTTGAGATTTTTTCCTGCAATATATTGTGTGAGGAGACATATTGATGTGGACATTTCACATAGTTATTTTCATTTAATATTCAATCATTATTTTATTTTCTTAGTTGGTTAATTGCTTCTTATGATTAAATATCCTACTATGGTGTCAGCAGTTTTCACATTTACTTTTGAAGGACAGTCCAATTTGCTTTCAGGTCTTTTATGATATTGTGATGAAAGGTAAACCTATTATAAATATAAATATGTCCATTGAGCTTGTAAGTACTTTCCCATTAAGTTTTGATTAGACATAATTTTCACTTGCAGAGAGGGAGGAGTGATGAGCAAAGGGGTCAAAGCTAGTCTGGGTAATCCCACAGAAACTGCTGGCCTAGTCCCTGCTTCATGTGATATGACAGACTTTGGAGATTCCCCATGGCAGTCTGCTCCCTGGGGAGCAGAAAGGGGTAGGATGGGTGTTGCTGAGGGGGGAAAAGGGGAGGACAGGAGTGTGCAGGAGCTGGGATTGACATGTACAATTAACTTGTTTCAAATTTAAATTAAAAAGTATCAAGGAATTAAAATGAAAGTATTTTAATTCATTCTTCAGAATGAGAGTACTAGGTCACATGGTAATGTTACACTCAGCTTTGTAACATATTTCAAAAATGCAGTTCAAAATGATTACAACTTTCTCAGTTATAACAAAGTTGATGGGACTTCCTGTCCTGTAAAAACTCAGCAGAAATTAATGTTTTCTGTTTGAGGATTTTGATGATCTTAGTATTGCAGTGAAATCATATTTGTATTTAAAATTTTTAGTTTCCCAGTAACAAATCATACTGAAAAATTATTTTATTGAAAGTAAAGGAAAGTTTTTTTTCCTATTCTGCAATATAGTATGATCATGATTTTTATTTCCTCTCATCCAAGATCATCTCCATCTCTTCACTCTTCAATTCCACATCTTATTTCTGTCTAAAGAAAGCAAATATGCAAGTAAACTGACAATCAAGGATAAAAAAGAACAAACTAAAAAACAATTAGCACAGAAATAGTACATGAAATGTATATATATATATATGCAGATACACACATGACACTCATACATGCATGCACACATAAAAACACAAAATTAGACGTTATAATATTCAAAATGTAAAAGAACAGAAAGGTACACAATTCTCACTCCAAACATTATGAAACAAAAAATCCTACATACCGTTTAGTTCATTTCATTTTGGATATCTCTTGCTAGACATGGAATCTGCCTTTGAGTGCTATGGTATACTCAGTGATAGTCCCCAATTTTTTCCTTTGAGAGTGATTGTCATCTAGAGATAGCTTCTTGGTAAGGGATGGAACTTCATGTCTGTTTCTCCATCTCAGCACTAGGACCCATTCTTGTTTGAACTCGTGAAGGCCTTCAGCATGCTGCCATAGTATATGTGAGTTCATATGTATATTAGCCCAGTTTTGTTGGTATCATAAATTCCCTCTTGCTCTTAAAAATATTTGCCTTTTCTTTCTCATAGCACCTGAGCCCTGATGGTATGATGAACATAATCCATATGGGATAGAGTGTTCCAATGTTTCTCACTCTCTACACATTGTCCAGTTATGAATCTTTATTAGTTCTCATCAACTACAAGAGGAAGATTCTCTAATGATGGCTTAGTGAGACACTCATCCTTGGTGTCTTTAATATTATGTACCTTCATCAGAACAATAGTATTTGTTTTTTCCCTAGGTCCATGACCTGTCTAGTCTTAAGTTATTGATCACTTGAGCAAGTGTTATACATGAATTGAAGCTCATGGATATTCCTAAATTAAAAAAAAAATAGTTGTTGGTTATTCTTCCAAATTTTGTGCCACTATTGAACTAAGTCATGCAGGCAGCTCTCCACTATAGACTAAAGTTCATGTAGCTGGACTAGTGTTTACCATTCTCCTCTAATATCATACAGAGTACCTTTCAGTACCATAAATATTGATCCATATGCTAGTTATGTACCAACCCAACATCTTCATTTTCATTAAGATATGTAAGCTTGTCTTCAGCAATGAGACCTTACAATCAGGTTGAAGAGAGCAAACTGTAGCCTTAGCACTAGCCTACATTGTTTGAAGTTTTCCACGGGACCAACAATTCAATTAGATGGAACCCATTCCTGACATGGAAGATTGTATTTGGTGGTAAAATGATGACTAGCTGGAGCTTTGTTTCCCTCAATATTCAGTGACTCTGTTTAGATTTCTTTCATATATGTGTACAGTTTAAGCAACTTCTGTAGTAGGCTTTGTTTGACCCTACAAATGACCCCTAGTGACACCCGAAATTTTTAATGTCCATTTCCAGTCTGAAAATCACCTGACACAGTCAGAATTTTTGCCTGCTTCTTTTAAGTGAATTTTTTTTTTTCTTACAGCATTTTTGGATCACAGTTTCTTCTCTTATCTTGTCTCAAATTCTCCCCAGCACCTTACCCATCCAAGTGCATGCCTTCATTCTCCTCTGTAGAAAATAAATAGGCAAAATAAAAAAAAACAACACAAAAACCATACAAATAATATAGCCCAAATAAAAAAAAGCAGACAAACATGAAAACAGAATAAAAGCATGAAAAAGGCATATAAACTGCACTGTAATGTATTACTTTGAATTTAAAGATTTAATAAATACCTTTATTAAATATTTTAAAAATTTTCCTACCTTATCTTTTCTTTTGTTTCAGTTTCATTATTTAAAACATTTCTGAATGATTTTCAAAGTTTTTTTTTCTTGTTTAAGATATATATCTTAAATAGTTTAACAAAAGGCTCACTGTGTGTGCTCCCTTAACCTAGAGGCAGTAGGGAGGGCCTAGTCCCTACTCCAAATGACTTAACAGATTTTGTTGGTCCCTCCTGGAAAGCATCACCCTCCCTGTGTAGTGGGGTGGATGGGGTGGGAGAGAGTCCAGGGGCATGAGAGGGAGGGGCGAAGGGAGGAGAGGAAACTGGGATCGATATGTAAAAATAATAAATAATAATAAAAAGAAATCCCATTTATTGTTTATAAAGTGTTGAAATATATTGTTTATTAACCATCAAAAATATTAATGACGGAAAACTTGGACTGGAGAAAAATGATCAGTTTATTTAGGAATGAACAAGAAGTCTTTATTGGTTTTGGATAATCATATATAAGTAAGAACATGCAATTCAATATTTAATAATCTTAGGGCTCATTCTCTTTAAAAAAGTAATAATAGGAAGAAGAAATTTTTTGCTTTAATTTAGGAATGCTGGGACCTTGCGTCCATATTCTTTCAATATCTGCTTATGGATAATTTGTTGCCTATGTTAGTCTTTATCCGAGCTATTTGACAGAAAATGTGAAGAAGCCTGATGAAGTAATACACACTTTAAATCTAATAATACACAGAGTCTGAGGAAGGAGAATTATGACTTTTATATCATCCTTGACTATAAAACCAGTTCAAGATCAGCCTGAGCTAATAAGAGAAAACAAACAAAAAAAAAATACAAACTAAAAATGAGACTTTAAAAATATAAGAAATTAAATAAACAGAAAAATTGATTGATATCTTCTAGTCAGCAACCTCTATGGAGAACCAATCTACTAGAAATATTATAAATATTCCTATAGCTTCTGCATGACTCATCATGTGCTAATTATCTGGGCACTGTAGTCTCTCATCACAGTGTGGGATTCCGTTTACATGCTTATACAAAATTGCTTCTCATTTGAGAGATATGGGTAGACAATTTATTGTGTCTAATTCTATGACTTTCATCCAGTAATCTGTCACAAAAATGAGTAGATGTGGAAATTGTGCCTTTCCAAATACATCAATATTATAATATGAACTTTGAAACTTCAATTAGACATCGTTTTCTCAACATGTATATATTCTATGTAGTTAGCATGTATTTTATATAGTTAGAATGCATCTATATTCTATTATATATATTACTATTTTATACACAAATATATACATACATATACATACATATATATATATAATTTTACACACGCACACATACACATATTCTAACTATAAAAAGAAGTAAGCTTGGGTTCACATTTGTGACAATGGGAAGAGCAAGGAACTTCAAGGCTTATTAGCAGATTTCTTCTCCTCACGCTCTGTATTATCTCTTTTGTGTGAGAAATGGTCTCATGTAGCTTAAGCCAAGAATTTCCTTGAACTTCAAAGTACACCAGCTTCTAAATGTTATTTGAACCCAGGAACTTATACACTCTAGGCAAACATTGTACCAACCGAGCTATATACCCCTTGATGTATTTATTAATGAATAGTCTTAGAAATATGCCAAGCTTTGAACAATCTATATCTTTGAATTCCTTGGTGCTTCCCTCTCAATGAATGGCAACTACATATAGGGAGGAACATGAGGTATTCTTAAATGAAAAAAATTTGAAAGTGAACATTAGTTTGATTTTTCAGAGATGCTACATAGAGCATTTTTATTTTGGGCTATGTCAAACATATCAATTCCAAATGTATTTGTGCCCTCACAAATTAAATGTCATCCAGTAATCACATGGATCTTATGAATGGATTATCACTTGTGTTTCCTTGGGAAAGGTCTGGTTCATTGGATTCACACATGGTAAGAATACAGCTGTATGCAACAGATATCTTCATTACCCAATGCTATATATATGAAAACAATAAATTAAAAAGTAAATACTTGGAGAATTTAACATTGCAGTGGGGGGTGGGGTACCCTTTCCACTGGGATTTTAAAAGGAACATGCCTGCCATTGAACAAAGAAATTGAGATTCAAGAAAGAATATACTCAGGTTTTTCATACTCACTATAGTTTTCATCTTCCATTCACTATTTTTATTCATAGATCTTATTAATGGAGGGAAGATAAGCTACCATTTTGTGTACTTTGTTAAAAATTGCTATGAAAGACAAACTGGATTATAAAGACTAAAAACATAGGGAATCATTAATTCTTGGATTTATCTTTGGTGTCCCTATTTCTCTCTTTGACAGAGTACTCTGAATAATGATAATCAACCTGGGATTCTATTTTTTTTCTTCTCTGAAAAAAAGCTATTCCCATGTAATTACTAGTGTTTCTAATGCTATTAGGTGACAATGTAAAACATCAAACATGTCCAGCACGTTTATGGATAGCAACAAGTTATAATGTAAAATTCAATATAAGGTAAGGGCCAATAACTAATTTCAGATCTGTTCATACAGAAATACATTCTCAACAGGTGTTCTGAACAGACCCTTGTTCTGTTATGTGGTCTTTCTCCAAGTAAGCAGAGCCATGTGCAAGCATAGTGCTTTCCTCTCTCATTTCCCCTGAATTGTCACAAACTATACTTGTACTTAAGTTTTATGAATATTAACAATTTTGGTTCTGGCTCTTGCTCATCCTCAGGTTTTTCTACATCTCATTTTTTTCCCTTTTTCCATATATACCTTTCAATTCTGGATTCATGTATGTTGTCAATACAGCTAAGAACATAACACCAAAGCTGAACATATTTATGAGGCCAGCATCAAAATAAAAAGTTATAATGGCACCAATCTTGAAAATTCCTTTCTTATGATGTGCATAGGCACATTCTCTGTTCTTTTAATAATAGCCATGTTTCCTTCTCCCAGTGTAGATAAGTTTAGTCTGCTTTGTGCTTCAGATAGACTCATGAATATGAATGACTTTAAGCCTGGTTTCTTTCCTCTAATTTATTGTTTTATTGCTTTTATCATGTTAATTGTCACCATCACCAATCTCTTTTTGTTCTTGCTCTGAAAGGTGACTTTTATAATATTTCTCTAGGATAGTATTTTATTATAAAGTTCAGTGTTACTTTGTAGAAATATTCATGTTGAGGTCTAGCCCCATCTTAACTAAAATAATCATAAGTCCATCTATTCATACCATTGTGGTACTCTCCAGGTCTCTAACCTGCTTCAAAAACTACCCATTGTCTTCCTAAAGAAACTCACTTATTAAAACTGTCATTTATTGGAAAGAAAACTTTCTTTCTACTGTTCTATATTATACTTTCTTTTTGCTGTTGCTCCACAACCAAACAGCTCTGTTTTCTCCAATTCTTTATAGTCAAATACAAATCATAAATATTGATTGAGTAACTATGCAGTAAAGCCATAGAGATAAATGTGTGGTTTGTAGATAAACAATGGTTAACCATTTATTCTTTAGAGTCAGCAGGACTTGGTACAAATCCCTGTAAGCTCCTTTAAAGAGAATACTGAATCCACCTTTAGTCTCAAGAGATCTATCTTCAGGATTTATGGCCAGTAGCAAGACTGTAGCTAAGTAACACGAGGCACATCTAGTTCAGGAAAACATGCATTTATATATTACTTGCATTACAATTTTAAGAACAATCTTTATCTCACTGGCAATATCATTTGCAAAACCTACCAGACAAGGAGTAATTATAATATGAGATACATGTACACATAAAATTCCCAGAAACTTATTAGAGTCATTACTGATGACTGAAGATGTTATTTGCAAGCTGTATGATTCCTATATGTGTAAGAGGATACTAAAAGGTATCAGGAACACTGTGAATGCAAACTAAAATAGAATTGGCATGCTGTCTTCAGTGTAATCAAAAGGATTAAATGAAGAGTAAACTGGATACAAATATGTGTGCCTATAGATTTAAAGTTAATTAATATTGATTCCTTATGCACCAAGATTATACTGCTGGAATTAAAACATTTTGGAAAGGAGTATATCCTGCTAACTGCCAGTATTTTGTTATATGCATGTGAAAACTCTTTGAATAAATGTTTTCTTTTAACTATGCCTTCCTTCATGTGCCACTTAGGCTGAGAAGGATGGCAACCTACAATCTTGATGTTACCAAAGACACAAAGAACCATTCCATCATAAATTGTGATATTTTCATTATGCAGAAATCATGAAATATCACCCAAAAACGTTAAGATTTACATGATAAAATATTAATTAAAATTCCATGACCATAAGGACCAGAATTTTTTTTCAAGTGAACGATGTAGATTATAACTTGTATCCACATGGCTTCATGGCTAGCATTTTACTTACTGAGCAATCTCTCCAGGTCAGATGTTTACAAGCACATGATGTATATGAGTCCATGAAAGAGAGAGCTAGTGAGACTCAATGGGCTCAGCTTAAAGACTGATTCTAGAAAAACAGAAATCCCTGCAAAATCTGTCTACTATGCCTGTGCCCAAGCAGTCCAGTAAACATACACAATGAATACCACATACAAGTGTGCAAGCAGGTGGATGAATTTAAAGGTGTGTGATTGTTTCCACACTCAATGGGAGCTTCCATGTCATGTCCATTTACTAAAGGACACTTGATCAGAAAAAAAAAATTCTAAGAGTCTGCATTTAACCTTTTGTGTGTGTGTGTGTGTGTGTGTGTGTGTGTGTGTGTGTGTGTGTTAATAAAGGATATTTTGAACCTCTACTATGTCCAGCTACAGAGATAAGTTCTTGGTTTTATGAAGCATCCTGTCACTTTAGGCTCACCATTTGCTTTAAACAGAAACATCTTGCTTGTTAAATCTAAGATTGTGATTGACTTTGTAGCTTTGTCAATATATCCTTACTTACTGTTGGTCTTTGATCATTTTAGAAGCCAAGTGAAGAAGTGAATATTTGGCAATGTGGGATCCAATCTATGCTTAGAAGTGCTTGAACAATATAACAATGTACTTGTTACTTTTTGCTTTAATGTTACCCTATATTGGCCAATCTTAATAACTTCTGTTTGGAAACCAGACTGGTGCTGTAATCATGATCTTCAAACAGCACATTAACCATGGGAAGAGAATTACCTCTTGTCATCTACATCTCCTTTACTTTAAAATGGCATTCAAAATAAAGGATATATGAAAGGCTGTAATAATTTTCCAGGCATGCAATATTAAAGTTCCAATTTTTGCCAAGCTCTAAGAGCTTGCTTATAGTTATAAAATTAACCTTGGCTCCATTTCTTGGTCAGCATGCTACTTTGAGTTTTTCTAAATATCAGCAAAGTGTATCAGTTTCTCCTTATCAATGCTTAGGCTACAGTCTTTGAATTAGTGTCTACCTAATTCCAAACAAATACCTACCATCCATTACCTTTGTGGAAAGTAAGTCCTTATCATTTGTTTATCTGATGCACTTTTCATTTTACTACTATTATTTATAAATTCATTTTCCAAAAAAATAAGTACCTCATTTTTTAACTTTTCAACTATGCTCCAGACTACATTTCAAACTGTTATGTGACATGCATAGGTGAGAATATGACACCTTCATATATATTTGTGACTACTCATAGTATCAATATATTTTTATTGGTTCTTAGTTTGTATGAGTCATCAGTCCAGTCGGAAGGACTGTTGGTTTTCTGCTGAGGTGATTTGTAAGGCTAAAACCAAGATTTTACCCATGACTGAGGTATCATCTGAGACTTATCTGGACAAGAATCCAGGATCAATATGTCCTAGTTATTGCCAACATTCAGAGCCCTCTAGTTTGCTGAAATGAAAGTGTTATTTTTTTTTTTTTGCACTGTCATCAATAGATGGTCATCTACTCCACTTTGTTCTTCATGTTCTTTCTGAGTGACAGTTCCTGTCCACATAATAGAACAAAATCTCCCGCCTTGCTGAATCCTATTGATTCTAGCCATTCACAGATTGTGGATACTCTAATGTATCCTCAGTTTCTTTAATAGCAAAAATGATCTTTACCAAAGAGGTTTCAACGATGTCAATTCCTATTGCAAAGCCATGTATGAGCTTTGAGTCATTTTATTATAAATACTACTTATCTGACCATGATATTATTATGATTAATGAGTTTCTGCATTTATTGCCTTTTATATATAGTTTATCTCCACAACATTGTAGATGATGTTGTACATGCTTATATATTATGTAAACCACTAAACCCATATTCAAATATGTTCATGGCCTCAGCCATGAAGGTTTCATTATATGTTAAGGATTTGACATGGGCAACTCTAACATCTAATCTTTCTTCCACCATCATAGTGTTATTTAGCTTTCTTCTTGTTGTTTTGCTTTATCTTTTCTACAAGTTGCAAGTCATTAATTAATTGTTAATATTTGAACTTGACCATAAGCTTGTGCAAATGGCTTGTCATAAATCATAAATCTAGCATAGTTACTTTGTCTTGGGATCTTCCCTGAGAGCTGTGGTGAAAGAGGCTAGGAATGGGATATATCAATGACCGGAATGTAGAACCATTATGAGAATGAAAACTAATAGCAAAACTCAGAGCCAACCAAAAATTTAATGATGAAGGGATTGTTAATGTTTCAGAGAAATGTGAGACATGTTTGTTGAATGCTATTTGTCTCTAAATATTTTCTCAAAGTGGACCCTAGAATATGACAAATAAGGAATATCTTGTACAGCTTTTATGTCTCTGGTCTCTGTACATGAGCCAAATTGATCTTTCAATGTACTTTTGACATTCAAGTTTCCCCATCCCTTTGTGGCTGACTTCTTTAAGGTGGTGTTTTTTTTTTTTTTTTACTTGACTCCCCTCCTAATCTTGTCCCCATCTGTTAGGCCCTCTTCTTCACTGCATCTTTCTTTTATTTACACTTTGCCATCCAGCTTAGAAATAAGTCTGTTGCCTACATTCAATAAAACACATTTGTGACTTATGCAGTGAAACAGAAGATCCACTGTGTTATTGATTTATTTATTATACATATACATATACATACATACATATATATATATATATATATATATATATATATATATTTCTTGAGACCTCACCAATGAGCATGACGTGGACATGAATACAGAAATTGTATTCAGTGTCTTATTTAGGGTTTCAAATCTGTGATTGAAAACCATAACCTAAAACAACTTGGAAGAAAAGAATTTATTTCAGCTTATAGTTCGACATTACAGTCCATCACTAAGGGAAGTCAGGGAAAGAGTTCAAACAGGGCAGAGACCTAGAGGCAGGAGCAGATACAGAGGTCTGAATGATCATACTTACTGGCTTTCTGGCTTGTTACTTATTGCTAGTTCAGCCTGCCTCCTTATGGCAACCCAGGACCTACAGCACAGGGAAGGCATCACCCACAGTGATCTTGGCCATCCCTCATCAGTGGTCAATCAAGAAAATGTCCTACAGACATGGTTACAGCCTACTTATATGGATGCACTTTCTTGATTATGATTTCTTCTTTCAGGATGGCCCTAGCTTATTTCAAGTCGACATAAAGTTAGTCAACTCACTCAGATATAAGGGATGAAAAATATTCAGGATGTAACATACATGGCCTGTTATGAAATAGAATTTAATGAAGAACATAAAATGATCAAAGGAGAGAGTCAGCGAATGCAAATGCTTCAGAGGGTGAATTGTTTATCATGGAGGCTTCTCATTAAACATTCAAGTCCACAGGTCTTTTTATCTTCTTATACTTCCAATTTATTATCTTTAAAATAAGGTTCCTTTACTCTTACTTATTCCTTTATTGTTAATGTGTATTTTTTTCAGGGAGAGGTTTTGAGGCAGAGTTTCTCTGTGTAGCTCTGTAGATCAGGCTGGCCTCAAACTCACAAGAGATCTGCATACCTGTGCTTCCCAAATGCAGGTGTGCACCAATGCCTGGTGCTGTCAATGTGTATTTCTACTACACATGTAGCAAAGATGCTTACTGGCTAGTCAGTCCTTGGTACTTCAGAAGCAACGACAATATCCCACACAAAATACCCAAGCAAATGTCCTACAAATAGAAACATTCAGGGCATCTTTAGTGCCATGATCAGGTTTATCTATGTCATCATCACTACTGTGGAGCAGAAGTACACTGGGGGGCATTTTTCTTGTTTAATTTACTTTCCACAATTCTCACCCCATTCTTTTAACAACATGTCAATTTTTCTGAAAAAATACAGCTATGTAACTGAGAATCTTGCAGAAAACAGGCCATGAAGCTGTGAAGAATTTGATCCACAAATTCTTTAGTAAAACAAACATGCGATACTTCCAGCAGGAATAAAGTACACATACAGAATTCCTGTGTACACTATTGAAAATCACAATGGCTTTCAAGGTAAGCAAGACTTCTTTCACTTCCCATTCATTCACATTACACAAAAGCCTGTGCAATTATCTTTTGATACTTTCATTCAGGTGAAATCCAAAGTTTGTCAGTCTGTGGGGCCTCAATTATTCAAGGCACTCCTTGAGTCATGTTTTTCAGTATGCCTTTCTGGGGATGTGAAATAGAATTCATTATCCTCACTAATATGTTGCAGCTTAGTATAAAACAAGTTTTCAAGGAAATGCTAAAAACTTTTGAATGTCTGACCAAATGGCTGAATCACTGCTCAAATGTCACCACCATGCTGTTTTCACATGTGATTTGTACAAAAGGACATAAAGTCAGTCAGTGCTTACATGTTGCTTTTTCAACTGTGACAAAGAAAAAGTTGCAAGTGATTCATTCTAGTGCCTAGTCTTCTTAGTTTTAACTTCTTTACAAATTGAGGTACAGTGCTATTTCCAAAAATATTTTCTTTTTACTCTTGGTAGGAAACAGAATTTTTATTCCTTACTTTTTTTTCTTACTTTTATTTCTGTTGCTGAGCAAAAATACTCTGACAAAAAGTAACTTGGGGAAGAAAGGGATTATTTTTGTCCACAATTCCAGATTGCATTCCATCTCTGCAGGGATGTGAGAGTGACAGAAGCCCAGAAAGCTGGTCATATGATATCCACAGACAAAAACTCAAGTCATACAGGTTTGCTACACAGAGAGATATTTCTTCTCATCTGCAATCCAGGTCTCCAAACCAGGGAAGGATGCAGACCTACATTCATGGTGGGTCTTTCCAAGGCAATTAAGGGAATTGAGACAATCATTGTCAAATATGCCCACTGACCAACTTGATCTAACAATCCCTTATCAGGGTTTTCTTCTTGGGTATTTCTATGTTGTACGAAGCTAGCAAAGAAAAATAACTTTATCTTTCATATACACAATTCTCCCTATCCTGGCCTCCTCCCACCTCATCTCTGTCTTACACATGCACATTTTCTTTCCCCTTTACCTATTATTTCTACAAGTTGCAATATCTGAGTACATGTACATGGATTTGTGTGATATATACAGTATAAGCTGGAATGAAAATGTTTTCTTTCCAAATCAAAGAGAAAAATGTGTAGTCTGGAAAGACAACAAAAACAGTTGTATTGTCCCTGCTTAGATAAATTCTATCCTAAAGGGAATTTTCTTATGGGTCAAGCGTAGGCATCTTTCCATATATCCACACAGTGTGAAGTATGTGCAAAATCATAAGTCTCTTTAAGAACTTGAGAAATCATTAATCTTGTATAATCTTTGCAAAAAATGTGACTGAGAAATTATTTATTTTGTAATCTCTGATTCAAGGAAACTCAAGTTCCAAGGGATTGAATTTCATCAAAACCATAGAATTCCCCTCCTATCTTCTTGAATTCTATATTACTTCATTTACTTTGTTATCCATCTGTTAGTGCCACCCATAACATACAGCACTAGATTCTTATCCCATGACTGTGATTTAATCATTTATTAATGTTGGTACTCAAAGTAATTTTTATGTGACTTCCAAGTTTTTGTAAGGTATGTAGTCTGTGTTAGAAAGTCACTATACCATTAACAGAGATCTAGATAGAAAGTATGGCATGGTTATTACAATTATCTTTGAAGATCTGTTTGTGATGTTCCTATCAGATTGTGGAGTATATTTTACATTACTAGCTCTTAGATAAGGAAAGCAGATAAGTGAATTAGACTCATAGTTATTCACTTGCTTTGAGACTTTCACACCAGTCTTTTGTTGTCAATAAACTCCACATATAATCATCTCTAGACTCAATGTGACCTGGATCAGAAATAAAGCAGGAGAAGACAGACAGACACAAATTCAAAGTTGACACTTGTCATTGTGTTTACTAAATTCAGTCATTCATTTAAGAAGAAGAAAGCCACTGTTACTATAAGACTGCATATATTAAATGGTTCTACTTCTCATGGGACTAAGGCATTTTTGTTCCCTGAACAATAATCTGAAGAGACAGCAATGAAGCCCTAGCAACCAGCAATTGTTCCTCTGTTGACAAATTAAAGTATATGGAGACCCACTTCCCAAGGTTAATAGAAAACTGTCAAGAAGCAAAATGCGCAGGGTTGTTGGTATTAGTCATTTCAAAGCCAAAAGTATGGCTGTATCTTATAAAACACTGGCAGGAGGAGGCTGATATCAAGAACCTAAGGTCATTAAATCTTAAATCTGAGGCACATCCTGGAAGCCACAAGTTAAATGAATTGAAAAAAAGAAAAGTGTACTTTGAAGATAATGCTTTGATAATGCTTTTTTAGTTCAGATACTTTAACCAGTTAGTATTTTTTTTAATTGCTATGCTCAGATGTACTACTCTATTAATTTTAGAGAAAAGGTACAATTATCACAAAAGATATTTCATATCTACTGTGGAATTTAACACCCCATAAAAGCACATCTATTTACTCTGGCAACAGCTCTTTACAATTTAATGGTATGGTTCCATAATTAGTGGAGGGCCTTGGGAATGCAGGGCCCATATGGTAGAAGAAAACTATTACTCCAACTCCTGATAGTTATCCTCTGACTTCCATAGGCAAGAGCACTTAGATAATATATAATAAAATGAAATGAAAATTAACAATAAGATAAGCAGCTCAGAAGGAATAATAAAAATAAAGCATATATTGAACACTTTGATTATTCAAACAGCTAATTTTATTGTTATATAAATATTACATAATATGAGCAACTACTTGCACACATTCACTCAAAAATGCACCTTAATTAGAGACAAAATTGGATGAATAAACAGAAAACTACAAATGTATGTAGGCTTAAATACTTACAATAGCTAAGTTATAGGTGTGATCTTTTTTTCAATCTTTGAGGCTTTTTTTGGGTGTTTCTCTTAGATTCTGACCATCACATCTATATTAATTTGTTCCTCAATGCTCTTAAGAATGGAGGTGTTAATTAACTCCTTAACACGTCTTTGCACAGTCCAGTACCTTCTGAGGTGTTTCTTTGAGTTGCTTACAAAAAGAGGTGTGGTTCTCACCATGAGTATGTAATACTTTTGTAATTAGAAACTTGACATAATATATAACTCTTAAAGGTATGTAAGCATCCTGGTCACTTTTTTATTCACAACTAGCACTTGCCAATGGGCTAGTGTGTCAAGTAGATTCCAAATGTGATTTTGAGCTGGTTTCCATTTTGAAAGATCTAGTGATTGATGGATGAATAGATGAATGAATGCATCAATGGATGGAATTTAAAGTAGTAGGACATACTCAGAACTTTAGGACATAAACTGTCCTATTACTAATCTCCATAAACATCTCCATTCACTTCTTAGCTTGAGACAGGTTTTGAGAAGTTACATAAACTGAACTAGAACATGCCCTGTAGACAAGGAAAACTTTAAATATATGATCTTCCTACATCAACTTCCGGAGTAGTGGAGATCACAGGTCTGTGGCACAAGACCTCTATTTATAATATAAATAGAGTTAACCAGAATAGTAGTATTTTGGTGAAGGAGTCATTTACACAAGAGCACAGTTTTCCAGTTGTTACTCTTTTTTTTTTTTTTTCGGATAGTCATTGCTTTGTTTGATGACTTCAGAATATGTCCTACAACCATCTGCACATTGTGATTCACAAGTAGTATTTTCCCTTTTCGTTACATTCAAGAGCAATAACAAAAAATTGATTATGAACTATATCATATTAACCTTTGTTCCATAGGTGAAAGACATTCCAGCATTGTAACCTAAAATTTTCAGGGTTTGTTGCTGTTGTTGCTTTTATTTGGAAAAATCAGGGTTTTTTTTTCTTAGTTGCTTTCATTTTGTGTATCCTACTTTAGCGTTACTTTGCCACATCTTTATTATTGTTATTAAAATATTGTTAATAATACTTTTAGAAATGATTTTACATTTTTGAGGACTTCATACATGAACACTGAATCTGTGTCAGTTTTGTCCCTCCCTCTAACTCTTTCCATGTCCCCTCCTCTTTTTCTCATGATCTTTTCTTTAACTATTGTTACATGCATATAAATATATATCCAATCACTTTAGCCCATTTACCATTTTTTCATATGCAGATGACTTGAGACAGGACAACCTATGCAGGAGTACATTGCAGACAGAAACTGCTTCTTCCTCTTTCAGTAGCCAATGGCTACCTGTGGTTCCTCAGCTAGGAGTAAGACTAATTGAAATGTATGTTAAAATGTTTTGCCAACTGCCACTTTCATTATAATGACCTTTGTAGGCAACCATACTGCTGACCATTCATGGGTACATTTTTCCTGTCATATCTAGGATATATCTAACAGTAGCTGTCCTGGATCCTCTGTCTTGCAATTAACTGTGAGTCTTTGGTGTAGATTTGAGTTAGGGTAATTTAAGTTGGACTTCAACTCCTTGTAGCTACTTATTCTCTGAAATTTGACCAATTGTGGATCTCTGTAACAGTCTCAATCTGTTAAAATAAAAAAAGAAAGAAGCATCATTGATGAGCAGTAAGATCTACATTGACCTGTGAGTATAAAGTTAAGTATTTTAATGCAGTTACAAATAATGATAGTTTAATAGAAGATGAGGATAGTGTCTCCTCACTAGTCTATGACCTCTCTAGCCATAGGATGTTGGCTTGATTTAAAGCACCAGGGATGAATTCCCTCTTATTATGCTCATCATAAGTCCAATTATAGAGTTGTTGAATATTTCCATGATAAAAGTGTAACCATTGAACTATTTTAGATATTTAGATAATATTGAACTATTTAGATATTCTGCCCATTTTTGTAGTTCATAAGCTTTAGAACTGAATAGTGCTACAGATTATTCTTCTTCCTTGTCAGCTCGCAAGAAGCTTCAGATAATGTAAGATCCATTTCTCAGGGAAGAAACTTCCAGCTCAGCTCTATATTGATTCCTCCACATGCTGTGCCTGAACTAAATGATGTCTTCAGCAATGCAGTCTTACTTTCAAATTCTGGAAGTCAACCAAGGGCAATGGTACTATTACATATTGATTTGGGAGTCTCTAGTAGTCCCTTGAACAACATTTCAAGGGTATGTTTCCCATGCCTAATATGTTGTTTGCTAATTTTTTTTTTATTTTGTTTTTTTTTTTAGTGTTTGTGTTTTTCTTTGTTTTTGGTTTTGTTTTATCAGTCAAAGCTTTTGAAGGAATGCTACTTTCACTTGTGAAGAATTTTATTAAAAAATGTATGAGTTCACATGTGTATGTGTGTACATATAAAACTGTACCTATTGTTACTTACATAAATATTTATAGCTCTACCATAATTTAGAACAGTACTATTTGATCATAATTTGAAATCAATGAAATAGCTTAACATATATATTTGCAAAACACATACACACACACACACACACACACACACACACACACACACACACACAGACACACACCCCTACAAAGTTATTCTATTCTACCAAGGGCTCTCCTATATCACAATTAGGTCCCAAAATCTGTTGGTGTTCAAGTCTCAAATAAAATGGCATAATATTTGCATATAATAAAATATAATGCACACTACATTCTTTGATTACCTATAAATTCCTCATAAGCCCAATTATATGTCAAAGCTAAGTAAATAGTTTTACATGCTAATTATTTAAGAAATGATGACCAAGGTATAGTCTGGAAATATTCAGCCAAGATACAGTACGTGTGTGTGTGTATGTGATGTATAAATTAGAGTGATTTTTGTATGTGGGTATGTATGTGTAGGATATATGCAGGTATATCTGTGGATCTTTGGGAATGGTGAATGATCATGGTGAGCAAAGGAGGACAACATATGACATGTTCATTCATTGCCTGCTTTAATTCTTCGAGACAAGATCTGTCACTGATCCTGGAGCTAGACTGGTACACAGCAAGTTCAAGTAATACTTCCACCTTCACACCTCACAGTGCTGACTTTACATGAGCACATGGAACCATACCTCACATTTTATGTGGATGCTGTGTTCTTTCTGCAATAAGCCATCTCTCTTACTACTAGTCACATTATTTTTATTAAAGGGTAATTTATCATTTTATGTGTATGGGTATTTTGCCTGCATATATATTTATACACGATGTATAGGCATGGTAGCTGCAAGAGCGAGAACCGGGTGTCTGTCTTAGGTTATCTATTGTTATGAAGAGACAGCATACAATAGTAACTCTTATAAGGGAAAACAGTTAATGAGGTGGCAGCTTCCATAGTACTGGAGAAGAAGCTGCTACATGCTGATATGCAGGCAAGAGGATATAAACTGTCTCACTGGGTGTGGCTTGCATATATATGAGACCAGCCTATACAGACACATACTTCCTCCAATAAGGCCAAACATACTCCAAAAAACCTACACCTCCCAGTAGTATCATTACTTATGAGCTTATGGAGGCCAATTATCTTCAAACTACCACAGTGTCCATCCTCCAGAACTGGAGTTATGGTTGGGTGCAATTTGCCATGTGGGTTCTGGGAATTGAATTTGGGTTATCTAGAAGAGAATCTAGTGCCCATTTTATACATACATATATAAATTTTTTTCTTATTTTACATATCGATCCCAATTCCCTCTCCCTCCCTTTGTCCTTCCCTCCCGTCCTCTTTCCCACCATCCCATGCCCCCTGACACAGTGCTCTTAAGTACTAAATAATCTCTCTAAACCATAAGTCACATGTGTTCTAAAAGAAAAGATAAGATATTATAATGTTATTTGATTTCCCAGTGCAAACTGAAGACCACAGCTTATACTGAGCCACTGTGGTGCTTCTGTGTTTACAGGTTTGTTATCCATGAATACTGATTTACACAAAGTGATCTGAAATCATGTGTTAAAGGGTAGAGAAATGTGAACCTGTACCTCTCTCTCTCTCTCTCTCTCTCTCTCTCTCTGTGGTGTGTGTGTGTGTGTGTTTTCTAGGATTGTTGTTTGGATATTTTAATTATGTCCCAAATATCTTACTGAGTGCTGGGGTGGAGAAGAGAGAAATGCATCCTTAGAGCTCACTGGCCAATCAGTATAATTTATGTGGTAAACAGAATATTCAGTGACAGAAACTATCTTCAAATAAGTTGAAGAGTGATAGAAGAAAACCTTTAATTTTGACCTCTGGGTTCCACAGAAACACTCATGCACATGAATACGAATATGCACACACCACACACTATACCACACCATACCACACCACACCACACACACACACACACACACACACACACACACACACACACACACACAGAGAGAGAGAGAAGACAACCCAAATTACAAGTTATTTAACACAATAATATTAACTGAACAATATTTGGACTAACGACATAATCATTCATCTACTTTGATGGTAATTATAGATATTTAAATAAAAGAAGATTCTAATATTTGGCAATAAGTGAGCCAACTAAGAACAAGGTGTGACAAAGAAGTTAATATGATGTGTCACTATGCAAAATTCAGTGTATTACTGACATACTTAGGTTTTGAAAACAGATGAGGGTCAAGCTCATACATAAGGACTATTTGATTCCTTAGTGCTTTCTGGGAATACTTGAGAGCTTCTCTTTCTGTATGAGATACAGTGTTGAAATAATTCGTTGGAGAATTTTAAAATGAACACTGATTCCAGTGTTCTTGTGTATGATCCACCTTCCCTCACTTTACACATTTACACTCACACATGTACAAAATGCTGCCACAATTTTTTTTTCTTTTCCCAGGGGAACAGCTGCAGAGATATTAATTGTGCTTCCGTTATAAATGAATTGCCAACAGGGACAGAGTGGGCTGTGTATCTTATCAGCATGCCCTTTCTGGTATAAATAAGAGACAAGAACTTAGCAAATTGGAAATTTGTGATAAAAATGAGATGTGATGTTATGAAGTTTCACCAGTTCTTTTTTTCCTGTATTTATTGATTTTTTTAAGGCACTCTGCAAAACAGCTAAATCAATGATTGTCTGTCACAAAAATGTTGTCTAAAGGGGCTGTATTACTGGGTTCAACTATGAATTAGCCCAAAGGGTAAACACAAATGTAGTAGAAATATTGAAAAGAAAATGTAAAGTCACACATGTCATAAATAACCCGGGAAGATATAGCTATTAGGAAAGAGCATATATGGTTTTTTATTCTAAAGGATATTCTTAATATAATTGCTATAATTAAGCTGGAAGAAGTGCACAAAGAATGAAAGTGGGTCTTTTAATCATTCCAGTTATTATTATACATATATTTCTTACATATACATATTCTTCTATACATTCATATCTCATCCAATGATTTTATTTTTAATTTTTTGATATATAAAATAATTACATAATTTTCCTTTCTCCTTACTCTCTTCAAACCCTCTTTATCTATTTCAAATTCATTGTTTCTTTATCTTCAAATAATTTTACACACACATACACACACACACATGAATATATTCACATGTGTATATGTTCAATCATATATGCTAATATATTCACATGTGTATATATTCAATCATATATGCTATATATGTTTACGTTTGTATGTATATATTGTTAAATAGAATCATCTCAATCTCTACAGTGTTACTTTTATGCACGCATTTTGGCTTACCATTTGGCATTGGATAATAAATTGGTATACTTTTCCCTAGGGAGGACTTTTCCTGTTTGCTTTCAGTATTCCATAACTGACTGTAGTCTAAGACTGATGCCTCAATAGATTTCTTCTCCACATTTGCATATCTATTGATGTTTTATACAATGATACCACTTTTGGTTCCTTACTTCCCTCAGCTCCTTGTAGGCATTTTCCCATGAAACCCTTGATCGTTTTCCCCCAAACCCTAAATTGATAGCCTCTTTCTCTTTGATTGTTTTTGATACACACAAACACACATGTATACACAAACCTGCTCTGTTCATTGTTATTTATTTTGGTGTATATGATATCAAGCCTAACCACTCTGCACTGACAGTCAATGAAAGTCATACCTGAGAGATGCATATTCTTCTACCAGGAATAATTAGTGTCCTGTAGTTCTTTGTGTAGAAATGAAATACCTCAAAAATTTTTTCCATTCACATTAATGTATCCATTTACATCTGGTCTTGTTTATGCATCCATCTTTACAAAAGACTGTTTCACAGTAGACCTACTAGTATTTCTGCCATTCGGGTATTTCCATCCCTCTTCCAAAATGTTACTTGAGCCATAGATGCAGGAGCTGTTATGTAGACATATGCATTGGGGCTGTTCTGTAGACAGTTTGTTGATCTCTGGTTTATGTCCATTTCTGTTCTCTGGGATGGTCTCCATTTACTGTAAAGAGAGACCTCTTTGGAGAGGATGGTAGCTATAGTTATCTGTGGGTAAAAGAATAAGATTTGAATGTGGTAAGTCTAGTCAAGTGTTAGTCATAAATTCTTTTCTAAGGTTCATGACCTTTATCCCCAGGGAGCTGGCTCTGTTTCCTGAACTAGATGGGAATTCTTTCCTATTGATTAGACCTCTAATTGTATTTAATTGATTAGATCCAATTAAAAAGTTGTTGATTAGTACCCACATGTGAATGCTACATGTTGCAACTTTTTGGATCCCTTGTCATGCTGGTCATTGTCATGATTTATAGGTATTGAAGCTGAATAGAATTATGCTCCATTGGCAGTATGTAGAGTATAGAGTTCGATCACAAGAATAAGGTTTTCAAATCAGTTATTTTTAAAGGTTCTTTGTTTTAAATGTCTCCTTAAATTCTGTGTTAAATTCAATTTTTCAAGATATGATTTGTTTTTAATATTTAGGAATGGACACATATTCCACTGTATACATTTGAATGTTCATAGAACAATTTTGTGCAGTCAAGTATCTTCATCTACCATTATATCATTTCTGGAGTCAAATTTGTCTGTGTAACTTTCTCACCTGGATTTGTGCTTTAAAAGCACTAACTTTTTTATTTTATTATTTGTAAAAGTTCACAACAGGTTTTGTAGGTTAATTGCCCCTTCTCTAAAATGCTTTGGATCAGAAGTGGTTTTATCTTTTTGTATTTTGGAATATTTACATGTGAATAATGGAATATCTTAAGGATAGGATCCAAAGGTATCTACAAAATTCACCTGTAGTTCTTCCATACCTATACACAGAACATGGAAACAAGCTTTATGCCATGTTTTTAGTGCATCTTTATTCTGAATATAACCTATTACATGAGAACAGCTTTGAAAATCTGTGAACTTGTCTGTTCTCACAATGTTATGAATTTTGCAATACTTTTCATTTTAAATCCATGGTTTCAAATGCTTAGTCTGTATCTCTTGTCATGGTGTCACAATTACAATGTTAAAATTTTATATCTTTTTTCAGCTCAGCTTAATTTATATAGATAGATAAGGATGATAGATAGATAGATATTTCTGTGTAACTGTAAATATTGTTTTCTTATTTTACATATCAATTCCAGTTCCCTCTCCCCTCCATTTCTCCCTCCTCTCTCCCTCCCTGCTTCTCTCCCATGCCCCCTGACCACCCTTCCATCCCACCTACCCCCACCACACTCCATAGGGGTTAAAATTTTACGAGAGTTAAGGCTGGATGTGTGTGGCAGTGCTGTTCTAAATAAAGCTTGACCTTTAAATTTTTATTTAATCAGGATCTAATGTTTGAATTAGGTTTTAATCTCATGCATTGTCACAACAATAACACACATGTACAGACACACACACACACATGCACAGACACACGCACGCACACACACACACACACACACACACACACATTCCATTTACAACATCAATATTCTGAACTCATAAAGCCTATCTTTAAAGTTAGGATGCACATAATACTATTTTTTTTTTTTTATAAATCGTTTATTTACCTAACCTCCAATTTTCCCTGGAGGTATTCTTAGTATAAAACATGGCCCTTAGTCATAGAAAAATTTCAGGGTTCCAGGTTATGCAGTGTTGTTTTTTCTATACCTCTCTACTGTGGGTTGTATGTTTCTCATAAGTCAGAAAAGCCTTATCAGCATCTTTCTCGTGATCAACAGTAATTAATAGCTGTAGCAACTTATGAAGATGGATAGAATAAAAAATGGGCTGACAGATGAAGAACAAGGGAAAGAAGGAAATACACAATCTGCTTTCTTACTAATATTTCTTTAGAGTCTAAAAGTCTCCCTTTGGAACCATCAGTGCGATGTTCAGGGCCAAAAGCATGACACTAGCCAGTCTGTTTCTCTCATAGATCCTACTTTCTCCCCCTCCAATTTTTAACCTTTGCAATTAAAAAATAAAACCCGAAGTTGTTAGCGGTGCCTTGCTTAATCATTTTATTGTGTGTGTGTGTGTGTTTCTCTTTATTTGTGTGACCCATTATTTAGCCTTTCACATATTCTTTTGTTCTTGTCATGGTTTTAATTAGGATTCACAGAGTTTCCAGTGTTGTTTCTCAAAGTCTTTAATGCATTCGCAGATCAAGGTCTCAGTGCATTCTTATGGTGTATTTTGTTCCTCTGTTATGAATTTCCTGTTTAATATGACTATATTTTATTTCTTTACATACTCTTGTAAAAGGTCCTTTGGATTCATAATTCCTTTAAGACAATCTATGAAAAGGAAAAGAAAAACTGTCTTATCCCAATAGTAACAAATTAAATTATTTGTTATAATTAGAGATGCATGCAATCAATCAAGTAGCAAAAAATATGTCGATTTGCATTGCTTCAGACATAGTCTATTCATTTGTAGGTGTATGTTGACATTAATACTCTTTGCCAAGGCAAATTTTCTAATGTTTCTCACAATGTATGTTATCTATAAAGATTAGACATGTGTGGATTACAATGATGAGTTTCTGACTTAGAGCTGTCTTTGAGCATTTCTGTTAAGTTGCCCACATATTAGGTAGAACTCTGAGAGAAAAAATCCAACCACCTAAATATTGTTTACTTAATAATGATATACAGTAGTGATTCTGTGTTAAAAAAAAAAAAAACAAAACTTCTTTTAAGATACACAGATTCTAGAAGACCTGCATTGTATAATATATTCATTCACTTATTCATTAAATTGCTTGTAGAAAGAAATTTTGGCTTAGTTCAGATGGAATTATACTTCTATGTAAGATTCTCGCATCAACACATGGGCCTTGGCTATAAGAGATACCAATAGTCAGTTCAGGCTGTTGTAAAATATCATGAAAATCTAGGTCTAATACTCTAGAAATACTTCTATCTCACGACTGGAGGACAAGACCAAAATCCACATACTGTCATTGCAAGTCTCCAGATCTGGGCTCCATAGTATCTTTCTGTGCTATCACACACAAAAGCAAGTAAAGAATAATTCAAAACTTCCTCTCATCTCCTCCTTTATAAGGACTCTACCATGATAATCTTACTAACTCCCCCAAAGCCTTACCTCCTAATACTTCCACTGGTAGTTAGTATTTCAGCACTCATTTGGATGATATGAGCATTCAGTGTATGATATCTTGTTTGTGATTGTTTTCCTTCTACAGAAAAAAGATTTTCTTGCATAATGCTGTTAAAAATGCAACAAGAATCAATTTATGTCAAAGAAATAAAATCATAGTGTGAAGATGTCTGTGAATTGGTAGAGTATTTGCCTCATATTTAGGAACCAGAGATTGTATTGCCAGCAGTTCATAAAATTAGGCTCTCCTTCAATTTTAACATTTTTGAGCCAGAGGCAGGGATCAAAAGTACAGTGTCACTCTTGGTTATGTAGTGGTTTGAGGCTATCTTAGGCTACATGAATTTCTGTCTCAAAATATGTGCATCTTCTTTTTTTAAGCTTTAATAGAATGCCCTTAACTATATGACAGCAAGACCATCACAAGGCCTTTATTCTTGTGGATCAAAGAATATTTCAGAGGTATTTGATAAAAGAATTAACTAGTTTTCTTTTTTTTTGTTTAATCTTGTCATTCTTCTCTTTAATAAGTACATGGTTGACTAAAAAATATTGAGTAGTTGTTATAACTACTCAAATAAACATATTGGTAAAAAAAGAGTATATTTAAAAATATTTTCTATGTTCTTTACAGTAGCATATTTCAGAAAGATCTAATGGTACTGTAGGAAAAAATCACCTTAATCAGGATAATACACACACACACACACACACACACACACACCTCTCTTCCAAATTTAAACAGACAACTGCTTTACTTACATATGATATGTTTTAATTATTAACTTAGCATATAGTTTCATTTTTATAAGCTTCAGACAGATGTGGTCTGATAATTGAGGAAAGGTACTTCACAAAGTGCAGTTGCCTAAAGGTCAATCCCCAAGTTTGGAATTTGGAATTTGGAGAAATTACAGGTGAGTTATAATGTTACAGTCATACACCATGTTATTAGCTAGGTTTTTATTGCTGTGATAAAACAAATGATCAATAGCAACTTTTAGAGGAGAGGGTTTATTTAATCTCACATCTCTTTGGTCATCCATCCGTGAAAAAATTCGGTGGTAGAATTTAAGGCAGGATCTTGGAGGCAACGTCCATGGTGTAATGCTGCTTATTGACTTTCTCAGGTTGTTTTCTTATGAAACTCAAGACTTGTGCCCTAACCTCCCCCCCCCACAACCATTAATCAAGAAAATCCCAACACAGTCTTATTGGCTGACAATCTGATGGAAGCATTTTCTCAACTGAGGTTTTCTCTTCTAATATAACATATGTCAAGTTGGCATGTACTAACCAGGAAAACATCACAGAAAATTCTGATAGAATTAATATTCTCACAATGGGAAAGGAGAACCTCTGTTTCAGCTCCCCATCACCTTTATCATAATGGACATTATTGCTGTCCTTGGCTACTAGATTATTTTGTTGATGCATGTACTAGAGGATACTAGACGATTCTCTTAGTACATATTTCAACCTCCTTCATGGTTACCCTGCATATTAACTTGTCTTTGTCAATACTCCATTCACTCCATGGTAACTTTGTCCTTGAATCCCAATTTCATACTTGAGCACTTATTAATTACCTTCTTGGATGTAAATTGCAGATGTTGATATAGGATTCTGAAGCCCATGATCCATGATAACCCATTTCACCACCTTTATCACACTTCTAGGGTCAGATCATTTTTTCTTTTGCACTGGTAAAGACACTTTCCACATCCTTGGACCCTCATAAAAATGTCCCATGCATTATCTCTTATATGGGAGCTACCCACAAAATTAAGTGAGAGTTTGATATCATGTTGGTTTATTATGTGATTCCAACTTGAAAATCGGTCATGGATACACTCAAGTATAACAGTAGAGAAATATTACCTATTATTTACTAGTAAGATTAAAATGAAAGTAATTCAAATAAATGGTATCAATACATGATATAAAACATAAGACCACTGTAATAATATTTAGAGAAATGAGTGATCCACAATATTCTCTACATAAATGTTTGTGAAGAAGATACATTTTATGATGATAGAGAAAAACAGAAACCACCAAGTTATTTTCCCTGTACTAAAAACTTGTCATTCAAAAATTAATATTATGTGCACCATGGTTACAAAAGCAAGCTTGCAAATGTTTATGCCTGGTCTGACTGAAAATCTTACACATCTCTATGTGTAGTGATATTACCACACCAAATTGTCACAAGTTACTTCAAAGATAACAAAAGTCCTCTTACACTACGCATTGTTCTTAACAAGTATAACTAGGACAGTATAGATCCTTGATTAAGTTGTAGATTAAACGATAAGGTAATGTTTTTCAGGAATATGTAATTCTGAAGGTGAGAAGAATATGGTGAATTTGAAAGAATAAGAAAGGATACTATTCTTTTTATCAGTTAGAAGTTCTTTTCAAAAAAAATTATTGAAACTAGATATTTTTCTCATATAATACATCCCTACCACCATTTCCTTCTAGCTTTCCCTCATTTTTTTCTCTCTTCCAATTGCAAAGAGAAGGCCATCAAGAGACAACAGCCAAACAAGACAAAACAGAATACAATTAGACAAGGCAATAGCCCTCATATCAAAGCTTGTATTCTAAAACATGAAAGACTCTTTTCATAAAAATGTATACAAAAAATAAAAGGTACTCAAAGACAGTTGAGTGAAGCATTGTGGGGAGCTCAGAGGTAGAGCTAGGAATCAAGTACATCTTCAAAATGTTGTGGTCATTTGTTAAGTATGACAGGAATAGACTTATCTGACCATGTATGAAGAAAGTATCTTGATTTATTATTTTCCTTTTTCAATGACATTTGAATGTATTCTTTTTAATTTTTCATTAAACAAATTATCCCAGGAGAGTTCATCTCAATTTGCAATTCCTGTGAAATTGGACACAGGAATCTCCTTCTCAGTCAATGTAAGTCTTGCCAAATCTTAAGGTCAAGACCTCCTCAAATCAAAACCTGTCATCTATTTGTTTATCCAGCCTCCTACATTCTTTAATATTTGGTTCACACTCAATGCTCTATCATGCCATTTTGTAGCTGTTGCTGAAAAATTTCACACTTTCATGACTTGTCCTTTCAAGAAAGCAAGAGTTTTTCTCCTAATGATGGTTTCTAAGCTACTGAAATGGAGTCTTCACACATGGCAGGATATCAATAAAAAGATGGTGAAGATCCTCAATGGGAAATAAGGCCATTTACTTACAGCTGGCTGCATTGTGGACAGCAACATGCATATGATAGCATAATCTCTGCTAGAAAAACAATATTTTTTTAAAAATATCCATGAGATCAAAATTCTCCTAATGACATCACATTAATATTTCTTTGTTTGGGTCTTTCTATCCCAGTTGTTGTACTGGCTCAGTGGCTTTTCACTTACGCAGGTCTGAAATTTGACAGGATTTTTGTCCTTCACACCAGAAAGATAAGCTGACAGTGCACTGTCATCATTTCTACAAGTCCTGGCTTTTACTAGAGATGTAGGCTTACTCTAAAAGAAGAAAAATAAACAGCCACTAAGATGAACAACTTTTATTTTCATGTATAGTTGTCTTATCTCACAGTTTAGCAAACACAAAGTGTCATGTAGTAGAGAACACACAACTGTGGAAAAACAGATATCCTTTCCCCTCGGAATAATATTTATCTTTCTTTATGGAGATCTATAGTAAAAACAAAGAGGATGGTATCCTTATCCATAAGAATTATTTTTTTACTTAAATATTTTCTTTGTTTTTGAGCATTTTTATTATCTAATAATTTTTCTTATATTACATATTATTACCAGTTCCCTCTTCATCTCATCCTCCCATGCCCTCCACCTCCCTGGTCCACTTATCCCATACACCATCCACTCCCCGGGAAGGTGAGGCCTTCCATGAGGGATCATAAAAATCTGTCAAGTCATTTAGGTTAGTGCCTAGGACATCCCCTGTGGTTCTAGGCTAAGAGAGTATCCCTCCATGTGGAATGGGCTCCAGGACTCCATTCGTGTACTACAAACACATCTTTGTTCCACTGCCAGAGGCCCCATACACTGCCCATACTTCCTAGCTGACACTCATCTTCAGGGACTTAGTTTGGTCCTATGTTGGTTCACCAGCTGTCAGACTGGTGTCCATGAGTCCCTACATGCTCAAGTCAGCTATTTCTGTGAGTTTTCCCAGTATTTCATGACCCATTTGTTCATCCTCCCTTTCTGAAACTGGATTCCAAGAGTTTAGCTCAGTGCTTAACTGTGAATATCTTCTTCTGCTTCCATCAGCTACTGGTTGAAGGCTCATGTTTGTCTTTTTTTATATGAATTACTTAATTCTGTGTGTTTGGTGTGTGTCTGATTGACCTGTCTGGTACTGGGTGTATGTAGCATTATGAACAAGTGGACATAGCTGGACAACTTTTAAGAGTTTGTTTTCTTCATTCATCATGCAGGGACCAGGGATGAAATTCAGGTCATCAGGCTTGATGGCAAGAGTCTTTACCTGGTGTGCCAAATATCCTGTCCTATTCCTATATTTGATATTAGAAAACTGAGTCGATGATGTTAAATTCTTAGTTAGTTAATATCAAATCATAGGCATAGAACATAACTCAACCTGGTACCTGTGTGTCTTCCCTTATTGTTTTTACTATATTTTTTGGTGACATGATCACTCATTAAACTTCTTGCTCACTTATTTGGGTATATTAAAATGTCAGCAAATAGATCCTCTTGACTCTGTATTCCCAGCACTTGAAGTGTACGTGTGTGACATTGTTTCCAGCATTTTACATAGAAGCTAGGGTTCTGAACTCATGTCCTCAGGCTCACAATATCATTGCTATGCTGGATGTGTTTCAATATTTTAATAAACTACTATCAACAGAAACTTCTGTTGTGCCTTAGAGTATACATCATTACTCTCCTTATTTTATATTGTGCCATATTTTGAATTTAATAAAAGCCTGAAGTTTTCTACAATGAAGAGATATCAGCTGTATGCATTGTTATTTTAATTTTCAAACACAGGTGTAAAAAGAAATTACTACTCTCCTACACATTCTTATACCATAACCTCATGCTCAATTCCTCATATTCTGTATATGTCATGAAAAAACTACCCCATAAGTGGGAACAAATGAATGAATTCATTTAAGAAAACAGAAATTATTAAATCTTCACATAACTATTACATCGAAATGGTAGATGTAAATGCCTTGGTAGCATCATTTTGCAAAGTCGGGATGAATATACCAGATATTCTAAATCATATACAGTGCTGGTTTAGTTCTCTGTTATTTATAGGATTTCATAGGAAACTGAATAGGGGAAAACTCTATTGCTGGAAATAGGCAGCATATGGAATACAAATACACCTTTTCTTTTCTGTAATGTTGAGGAAGTCATCTGAATTCAGAAAGAGTTTATTCATGCACATGTTACTGTAAACCATGAGCTTATTAGTTTCCACAGCCAGGTCTCCAGTTGCTCTCATTATCTGCTGCAAATACAGTGCCTAGGCCACCAGGCTAGCAAGCATTTGTCTGCAAGGTTTGGGAAAGGTACTTTCTTCTGTGCATAGTGACATGGTGAGATTTTACAGTAACACATTTCCACATGATGCTTTCCAGTTCTCTCATCCAGTGCACATTACAGATAATTCCTGAATGATGCATGGGTGAGTAAGAAGTGTCTATATACTCAACTCTGTTTTTTAAAGCATTTTAATCACATCTGAAATGTTCTGGCTTATTTTAAAAGCATGATGTTAAATGCCTTGGCTATTTCATTGTTACACCACTCTGCATATATCTATCTCTGTGTGCTCCAGAATGGAATATGGAAACTGGATTTATTTTTTTAGTTGAAGTCTCCAATCATGGAAACAGAAAAAAATATAATGGCCGAATGCAGTTGGTACTGTCTATGCACCCCAGTTAATCTGTCCCTATTTCAATACTAAAGTCAGTTGGGGAACATGTGAAATTTGGCAGAATCTTTCAGGTGTAGGCTAAACATGTGGTACAGGAGAAAAACACTCAGAGAGTATTTAAAAAAAATATAGTGGGACTAACCCTGGGATTGTGGTGTGTGTGTGTGTGTGTGTGTGTCTGTGTGTCTGTGTCTGTGTGTATGTGTGTGTGTGAAGCAAGGAGTCAGTTGGAATTGACTGGCAGCAATATTTGATCAAGTAAAGAAAGACAACAATATGATATCAGTCTAACAAAACTTCTCCAATTATCCTTCAGGATTCTTGGGAAAAAAAAAAAAAAAAAAAAAACTTCTCAGGCCTGAAGTTGAGTGGTCATGTGGTTTGCTTCCCTACTTATTACTTTCAGAACATAGCTATAGAAGAGATGTGCATATACAGAGTTAAAGTAGAAAAAGCACTGTATTTTTCAGGTCCATGCTTATTCTTTTGAGCCCGCAAAGACCCCTAAGGCAGCCTTGGAGAATTGGATATTTGGCACGTGTCTTCTATAATTAAGTAGCACAAGCGAAGAATACTGGTAGGATTTAGGGCATGTTTCCCCACTGGGAACATTAGCTTGATTCCTGTCTGGAGAAGTAATTGTTGAAGACTATGGTTTCACTTAAAGAAAGGGTAGTGAAAAGAGTTGGCTGTTTTCATTGCTAAGTTTTTACCTTAATTATGAAAGGTTTGTGTTATGTTGATTGTGGTAACCAAAAAAAAAAAAAAAAAAAAAAACCAAACAAATGGGCAACGCAAAACCCACATTTATGTTTACCAGTCAGATAGATGAGTGCATTAATGCATTATGCCAAAAATTTACTAGGTAATGT
The DNA here is from genome assembly GCF_943737965.1 of Phodopus roborovskii. Classification (NCBI taxonomy): domain Eukaryota; kingdom Metazoa; phylum Chordata; class Mammalia; order Rodentia; family Cricetidae; genus Phodopus; species Phodopus roborovskii. The sequence continues at coordinate 6,453 of NW_026125323.1, read as the reverse complement.
ACTAGATCAGACATGTTGAAACATCCAGGACATTATGCTTCCATTTCTAGTCAGTGTTAATTTAAATGCCAACAAGTTGTGTAGGCTATATGAAATTATGACTCTGCTGCCCTACTACAAACAAGCCGTATTGTCATGTTGACACCCATGCCCCTGACCTATTGTTTTTCACAGTACTTGGAGAAATTAATGAGGAATATGAAAAAAGTTAAGGCAAGGGTTTACTTTTATTAAACTAATGAGAGGAATCCCATCATTGCTATGACCCATTAAAGTTGTGTTCTTTTTGATGTGTATGAATGTTTAAGTAAGGCATTTTCAGATGATAATGCCTAAGCACTCTGTCTGTGGGTTATTCCTGTTGACTTGGAACAGGAAGCTAGACATTAAAATGAAAAGTTTGAAGATGATAGAAGCAGGCCAGCAGTGCTTGCCTATTTGGATTTGAACTGTTGCAAAGGTTCTGCTTCTTTATTTTTCTACTGGCTATTTGAATGCTTATTCTTTAAGAATGTATTGCAAATGACTCCCTGCAAATGGGGTATGTGTTCCACTCATCACAATAGTTTTAGCTTTTCCAGTGTGTGCATTTTCACGTTGCACCAAACCTTTGTTTTCCCAGCTTAGGTGTCAGCACTGGCATTTTTCTTTCTGAATAATGTGCAAAATCGGTGTGCTGACTTGCTCATAAAAAAAAATAAGTATAGCCAAGCTAGCAGAGCTATGCTACCTAAAGCCCAATATCTTATTTTCCCGAGGCTTTTCATCTTAGTTTGTCAGCAAACCCAAACCTCTAACCTGTCAGACTAACATCTTTGATGGCTAATTTTGCTTGTAGTGTTTGCTGTCATGATTGGAAGAGGATATGATAGTTCTGTGGCTAATAGGAGGAAAGTTTCTGGTGGGGCAAGATGTAGTAAAAACTGCAGGCTCTCTGGTAATTAAAACCGTGCAGAATAACGGCACATTTCATTCAGCTAAGAATTTAAATTCAGAAAATATGTTTGTTAAAAACAGAAATCACCTTGGAATGGTCTTCTCATACTTGACTTGATACTATAAGTCTGGATTGCAGAGATGTGGGATCATTTTTGTTGACAACAGCTGGAGACACAACAGCTATATTATTAGTAATTAGGGTCAGCATCCAGTTGAATTATAATAGGGGCTTTCTTAGGGAAATGGCACAGTGTCAAATTTATAGTCACTAGCTAAATGGGTCTCTTGTATCCTTGACAAAGGGACAGAAACAGTTCCAAATGAAAACACAAACAGAGAATCCTGGTTGTTATATTTCCTGGGTATTACTCAGGGTCCCATTTATCACACACCAAACACTTGCTGCTTTGAAGAAAAATTATCCTGCAAGGTTTACACTTTTCAATTTCCGTCAGTGCTCTGCATTCTGCATGCATTTCCATGGAGAAGCCAAGACTGCCGCTTGGTTTGAATCTTTTCTGCTGCAAGATTAACTCCAGTGTCTATTTTCTTTCTTCTGGATAATCACTTGACAAATACATCCATAAAACCTCCCCACACATCTACTGCAGTGTACAGGTGTATCAGCAGTCCTAAATCCCTAAGGAGAAATGTCATTCATGACAGAAAGAAGTGCTACCTTTTCCCTTCCAAATGCCTAATATCAAAGGATGTGGATTTCTGGAAACCAGACATCAGGCAGATATATTTTGGATGAGTTTCTGGGCAAAAGCTAGTCTTAGCACTGTTGGCCCAGTAGCTCATCTTCAGTCACATAGTATTTGCATGATCATGGAATATGCCTTCTATTCAAGTAGCAGCAGAAAACTTGTATTGTCCAGTGCCCGATGCCTCTCTTTGTGCTCACTACATTAAACACTTTTCTCTTTTAGACCCAAGAGCAATTTACCCTGAAGCAGAAACCGATGTGAAATAGATTGGACAGAGGTCATGTGTTGATGAATGTAAGGTTACACACAATGTATGAGGGATTTCTTTTTCTTTTTTTTTTTCTTTTGGCAATTTTAAAAATGAAATCAGTTTCTTCATATGCATACACACACACACGTTTTATTTTTGGTTGACATAGATCCATGTATCTATTGTGAGATGATCAACTGACAATTATTAATATATATACTACCTTATTATATCTTTATAGTGCATAAATTTAAAACCTATTCTTCTACTTTGAGACATACAATCTTGTTCTTATTTACATGAACCATCTGTGACATGGAACACTAGATTATATTTCCCCCTTTACCTCAATATTATTGATTTTACAATCTTTTTTATTCCCCAAGATATATGCAAACCTATTAGTGGTAAAGTTAAGAAAAATGACTCACAAATTAAACATTTACTACCACTGAAAATTGTCAAACTTTGTATTCAGTTTTACTTTTGTGCAAATAAAAATACACATAAGTGAGAAGGACAGTAAGCTTCTAGAAAAATTTTCAGTAAATTTTTCCTAGTGTTTACATGAATTATTTCCCTGAATTATCTGAACATGTCTGCATTTTAACAATGACTATGAACTTTGATAAAAAGACAATGATGCCAAGGGGTAGAAAAGATTCAGGTATTTGGCTAAATGCAGAGAATTTGAAAAAAAAATATAAGACACAGGAAATGAAATTTGTGTTCTGGTTCATGATAGTGTGACTTCAAAAATTGTATTCTTTCAGCCAGAGTTCTGTATAAGATTTTGAGGTCTGCCAAATTTTTGACCTATGAGAAAGCTGTACTATGGATCTGCTAAGCCAATCTCTCTTGCACCAGGCCTGCGATATGAAGCCTCTACAATGAAATTGGATCACATGGCAATAGACACAGGAGAAGACATCATGGAGACTATCTTGGAAATAGCAAACTGCCAAGTACATAGTCTCATCTTCTTTTCTATGAGAAATGGTTGCATGTTTCATTTCCCCCAAGAGAATAGCTTAATAAACTAAGTTTTACAAACAAATCTGAAAGTCACTTTTCCTTCTCAAAATAATCATAACAGAAATTAAGGTACCAACACAAAAATGGAGTGAGTCAGTTGTGAAAAGTTTGGTCCTAGTGTACATCTTGAAACATGGCTTCACATTATAAATGCCTGAGAATATTTAAAGTAATATTCTACCACTGTCTGTATCATATCATTCTGGATGGGACCTTAAGATCATATTTTGAAGCTTGTAGACTAGAGGCATAGATTTATTCTCTAGATTTAGCATGTTATAATTTCTGGGTTATCTATTTGGCTTCACCCTCCAATATTGTATGTATATATATCTATGTATCTATCTATGTATCTATCTATGTATCTATCTATGTATGTATCTATCTATCTATCTATCTATCTATCTATCTATCTATCTATCTATCTATCTATACTCTGAAACTGAGTCAGGCTAAATGATTTGCCTGAAGATATGGGAATACGTTTGAGAACATGTTAGTCCATTCTGTGTGCAAAAACCTTCCAGAAAATATTTAGATATTTATTTATCTACCAATATATCTGTTATTTAAAGAATCAATTCAGGAAATAGAAGATAATTTTGATGACAGTAGAAACAATATTTGATTTTTCACTCTGTTTCCCCCATGCTTAAATAGTGACTGGACTTACTACCACAGTATCATAGTGAGCATTACATTTCAATATATTTTCATGTCAGTTTATTACTACACAGTAGGAAAACAATGTCTTTTGCTAAAAAATGAAAGTGGGACACTCTGAACCACAAAGCAAAGAACAATTTTCCCTGTGTCTTTCTGCAGATTTTTCCACTTGTCAGCCCTTTAAATAAATCTTGGAGTACTTCTTTCTCCAGCCATTGTTATTTCCTTTTTTGAACTAATTTTGCAGACTACATAATAGTTAATGTATATCTTCCTTAAAATTTTTATGTACTCTCAAAACTAAAGTGGAATTTTAAAACATATAAATAATTCTCGTATAAATGGAGATGAGGTTCTTTGTGGTTAGAACACCTCATGTTGTCTCTTCTGAGCAGTAAAACTACAATGTGTTCTCCCTGGATGAAGATAAAGAGCCAAAGTGACATAATTCTTCAGTAGCCATTTTACACAGGAACCATGTCCGCCACTAGGGAGGAACAGCATTATGAGTTATAAATTTCAATTTTATACAGTTATCAACTACACAACAAATATTACATTTTTCTGAGCAGTGACCGCAATTGAAAGCATATCCAAAACACTTTGATTGACAGGATCTTGCAAGAACTCAATTCTATTTCAATCACTACAAAGATATACTCCTCAGATGTACCCTTTATCTCCTTCAGGATTAAAATCCTCTTTCACTCTATGCTGGACACATTATCAACAGAGAGTTCAAAGCTCAGTAATCCCAGACACCACTTTGTAGTTGCCCTTGGCTAAACACCCTGTCTGGCTCAAGGCCAAAGTTCCATTCCTCATGGGCCATTTCCATCTCCTACTTCTTCAATCTTACAATATGAAAGTCTGGCCCCATTTCTCAATAAGTTGCTCCAGTTCTGAGTATCTTGCTTCACAGCATCATATAACAGCCATTGTTGATATTTCCTGGCATCTTATAGACATCTGCTTTGACTTATTCCCCTCAGAGGTTGACAAAGGACACCCTCCAGTAAATGTACTGAATTTTCAACACAGAATGATCTGTGACACTGCTTTTTTCAATAAATCATGAGGTAACACATTCTTCCATATAGCCACTTAATTAATAGACATATGGTAACTAACTACTATATGAATGACTTTTTAATTGAAGAGAATAATATTGTCCTCGCCCTATCTACTGTGGATTCTAGTCACACCAGACTCCCTATGTTCTCTACTGTTTCAGAGGTCATAAGACTATTCAATGATCATTGTCTTTATTTATGATTGAATAATTCTTGTGCTAATTTTTATGCATTCATTTTTTTTAGAAACTTGACATTTCTTTAACATTGAGTTTCAGTGCAATCTGTTTTTGAAACACATCCAGGGCCATTCTGTTTGTGGCAGACCAAAGAAGGCACATGGTTTGCAGCACTTGCATTCACCTGAGTAACTAAGTTAATTTGTCTATTTCCTTCTCTTCTTCCCCACCATAAACTTTAAGCTTCTTTAGTACAGGTGGGATTTTGTATAGGCATATATACTGCCATCCAGACAAGCTCTATGTGTACAGTTGTTATAAAACACAAAAGATTAATGTGCAAAGAGGTTTTTCATTCTGTTATCCACAGGTCTAATTACCTGAGCCTGCTGATTAATTGGTGGTTCCTATCTCATCTTATATTCTGAGAGAATTAAATGTGATGGAATAAAAATATTCCTTTTGATATTTATGTACTTCTTTTTACAGTAGTCAAAGTTTCAAGGCACATTCAGTTATACTTTGACAATACTCAAGTGCTTCATGCTATATTATATTATTAAACTTTTGTTTCATGTTTCTTTGATATGATTCCTTTGCATACCCCTTAAACCCCCACAACTCTAATAAAAACCATTAAAAATGAAAACTACAAGACATCTTAAATAATAGAAACTAAAAGTGCCATCATAATCTGCTATTTCAATCTCAAAGTACTGCTTCTTACAAAAGAATTTCCAGTTGTTGAAGTTCTGACCAAGCTGATTACTTTTATCTTATAAAGGGGATGTATATCTCTATCAATCAATCCCTATCTATCTACCTACCTTATCTACCTATTTACCTATATTTACCTGCTATAAGTTTAATATAGGATATAATTGACAAAATCCTAGCACTTGGCAAAAAATAATGTGTAAATTCTTACCACTTTCACTTTTTTTTTTTAATTAGGTACATCTGTCACTAATGTAACAGCCAAGGATGCTGATGACCCAGTTTATGGAAACAGTGCAAAGTTGGTTTACGGTATCTTGGAAGGACAGCCGTATTTTTCCATTGAGCCTGAAACAGGTTTGTGGTTTAAATTATAAATTCTATTTAACATATTTTGTTCAGGGAAACACTTATTAGGATCTGGTTTAAGAAATTTTCTGGCTAAATATTTCACTGACTATACCAATAATATTTGACTTCACACTGTGAGAGACAAGTTTAGCTCTGATATCACTGATACTGAATAAATGAATTATAAGGCTTGGATTGATTATCTCCACTTTTTAGAAGATGGTCTAATGCAACTTCTTATCCTAGAGTAAATAAAATAAAGGAGATTGAATTAGGAGAGTGCATTGTCATATCTAAATATAGATTCAGTAACTTATTGGCTTTACGAAAGGTGACTTTCTAGATTTTACTTTATCTATAATGAAGTGTGGAAGGACCCCTTATCACTCATGTGGTGTTCTTAATGGTAAAATGACCATTCATCATATCATTATGTCTTTATCATTACATTGACTAGAGGGGCCCTTTCTTGGGATAACTCAGTATGAGCTGCCATAAAGATATTTGTTTGGCCCAAGTCATATACCACTAAT